>NC_092572.1:19822488-19839988 GCF_037975245.1 Apostichopus japonicus
GCTCAGGGGTCGACTGATTATGCCCTTTAAATAAGGTTAGCAGTTATGGTAAGATAAAGCCACTTTCACTATGACTTTGGCTCTGCTCTAAGGGACTTGTATAGGAAGCACTTTGGAGATTGCCTGTTGTATCTACTTAGACCCTGTGTTGGATACCAAAGTAATAACAAACAAAATTGTTGTCACTTGTCAAAGTGTGTTGTGTACAGAAATGTCTTTTCATCCATTTTCAAGCAAGGTATTCCCCCCCCCCCCCTCCCACCACCCGCTCCCTGAAGAAGTCTATGTAAGGCGAACTGCATCGTAGCATACCAATCATGTTTGTTAATATGACACTGTTTTTCATATACTGAACCTTACTGTTATATACACATGCGTAGGCCTACTATATGTAGTGGCAAATACAAAACTGTTTATCCTCAATCTCAAAGAAGTGACAAATAAAGGAGCTTTGATGCTCATTATTATATATAAATAGAGGTTATGTAACAGTGAAACAGTTTTAGAATAGGTATATTTTCCTGCATTTATATAAGTGCTTTATCATTTTTATACTACAGCCCATAATGACTTGTGAATGTGATGTGGACTGGACAGTCGTTTCACTTATATTAGCACTAACTGGCATCGCAGCTGCACTGATTTACATATCATTTATACTACTTATGCATCCATGGTAAGGAACTTTCAGAATTATTCTTTGTTTTTTACCATACAAATTATGCATATTTGTTCAACCTATATCTACTATAAGAAAACAGTTTTCAATTGAAAGGGTTGTGTCATACTGTACACAGTATTGTAATGTGAAATTTGTACAGTTATGTGATATCCTACTTCAGAGTGCCGCTGTGACAGCACAAAAGAACATATAGGCCGACCCAAAATGTGTAACACCTACCTTACTGCCCAGTCCCTAATTTTGAAGATTATTATTGAGATTTAGCTGCATTTAGATTTTACAACAAGTATATATGTAAAACAGCAAATAGCACAATCACTTAAGGAATAATTTATATTTTCTCAAATTAATGGCCTTATGTAGAATCATCTCTATACATAAAAACAAAGGACTACAGTTGTTAGTTTTAAATGTATATATAAATTAATCCTTACATTGCTCCAGATGAATAAATCAACCAAATGAGATTGTGCACTCAGTGTTGCAGGTGGATATATCCGCCTTAGAGGAATGGTGTGTTCAATGTATTAGTTTGTAACACCCCGTCCCATGCTGTTTTCATTTCTGAAATGTTTATATTAGAGTAAAGGATGCAATTCCGCAGAAATCTATGCTATACATGCAGTTTCACTGATATTTTTGGAGAATTTTACAATTGGACATGGCTTGTTGCTGCAAGTAGTGTATAGAGGAGGCACTTGCTGAAATAATAGCTGATCTCAACAGTGATGATGAGGGTTTTGCTACTTGAATTCAGCATTACAGTGATAATAGTTCACATTATAAGTTAAATTTATCAAACTAAACACTTTCAAAGTTTTTCAAAGTATATACCATAAGAATGTAAATTTAGTTTCCAACCATATTTATGTATGTGTTATGTTAGGCCTTGGCAAATGATTAATTCAACTAAAGTAGTCTACAAAGTGCAATATTATGCCTGGCCTGGTCCAGTTATATGTGTAAGCTTTGCTGATGTGACAGGCTTTTAAATATGCAAAAATGACTATGTGCCACACGGTCAGAGCAGGGGTAACTTGTGATGCAATAATAGAGCGTTCAAAATGAGAATGTGAAAGACACAGTTCAATTTCTCTTCTGTTTCTATGCTATAACCTGTTAATGTGTGTGTGAGTACTCACAAGAGGACAAAGTCTGTCTAGTCTATGTATAATTACCTTCACCTGACATGAAAATTTCACTGATTGACAATGACAGGGTAATCTTTCTATTGTTAGGAGTTAGTATAAAAAGGACAAAAACAAAGAGGAAAATATCACAAGAATTTACAGTTAAAAAGCATGTTTCTGGAGACAGGCCTCTCCGCCTAGTTTTGTTCAGTACAGGGTTAGGGTTAGGGTTTGATTAAGTTCCAATTCTGATGATATTTTTTTACTTCAGAAAACTGCAAACATGGGTGCTCCAATAGATGCTCCTCCACCATATCCCAATGGCGAAAAAGCAGGTATTACATAAAGCTACCACTCATTCATTTAACAGTAACCTATGGAATCATTTCTGTTGCTCAGAGATGCCAGTTGGAATGCAGAATCATATATAATTTTTGCCAGTTTTTTCTTTGTTACTGATTTATTACGTTCAGTGATATGCTCACGCCAGGCTGCGGCGGGAAGGCATGTGTTGGCCGTGCACGGCAGTTCTAAATCCCTCCAAGTACAAAGAGAATTGTAAACATTTCTGCCTGGCACTATTCTTGATGATTAATATCACAGCTTTACCAAATTTACCAACAAATGGGAGAACAGTTGGGACAGAAGTTAGCTCCAGAATCGGAAAAAGATAGCACCATTTGCCATCTGAGTATACTTGCAAAGATTTTCCAAATGGGAGGGGGACACCCCACCACTTAGACCCTTCCTCCAGGACGTGGATCACACAACCTTGCAAACCCGTCCGGCACTCAAATATTCCTGAGCACATCCCTGTACATAAACACAGGTAGTCAAGGCGTTCTGTGAAAATTCCTAACATGGCTTTGTGATTAAAGTTTTAAATGAAATTGAGGTGTCATCCATGGTTACACGGTAGTGTTGCTTCTGACTGCCCCCCCCCCCACCCCACAACCTCATCCCTAGCCTAGCAGGTAAAGGGATCACCACCAACTATGGTCTGGATAGTACAGTTGGTAGAGCATATGACTCGTTATCATGAGGTCACTCTGGTTCGGAAACGTGTTTTCGCTCAACTCTTTCTCCATGGTGTGTATAAATTTTATCAAGTCAGATTTTCTGTTAGAATCTGTAGGTGGTCAATTTTGGTATCGTTTCTTCGTCGTCGATATTTGTGGTGTTTTGATTTTTGATACAGATATCGTTTGATAGTGTGGTCATAGGTGGTCTTACTGCGATCGAGCTTTCCGACTTAGACAGGAGTTCTAACCAAGTAAATTCAACTCAACGATGTCTACATTGCATTGTCATCGTCAACATTGTCCGCATAACTTCTACCCAGCAACATGTTTTTATTCTGCATTCATTTTTTACACCCGTTACAACCCTTTTCTCCTCTTGTGATTACAGATTCACCTCCTTATACCGAGGGCACGGCTTACCCTCCTCTCTTGCAACAGGGATATCCACAAATGGGGCAATTACCTCAAGCACAACAGCCAGCCCCAGGGTATTCGGCACAACAACCAGCCCCAGGGCATCAGATAAGCATATATGTCCACATCCCCGCCTCTCCCCCTGCCCCCACTCCCATCTAGTTTTTTGGTTGCTGTTTGGTGATATTCCTTTGCACGATATTGATATATTACATCATATACAACCTACGTGGGTTATGATTTTTCATCATACTACTTTCTTTATCAGTTTTTGCACTGTTGCACACAGGATACTGCACCGCACTGCACGTATATTGCAGTGTATTTCTTGTATTGCAGTATGAAAGTCGATTGAAACCTTTAATATTAAAAAATGTCGAAACTAGCCAGAGTTTTCTTTTGGTCTTTCTCTTGTTTGTGGATTTGAAAAATGATAAATTTGGGAGACAATAAATACATACTGCAGTAAAAAAATTCAGAAAGTCTGTACCAGTGGCGTTTCCTGTAATAAATTAAATGGTACAGCCAAAATATCTTTGACAAAAGTATACATAGTGTCATAGGACATGGGTGTAGAGTCTAAACGTGCATATATATATATATATATGTGACCACCCAGACCATACAGAACGATTTCAGTTTTTCCCATCCACTACATAATAATGCTATAGTAACAGGCTATTGTATATTAAATCAGGCTTTGTAATTATTGCAAAGTTTGTTTACAGGCCTGTGCAATTGCATAGACAGTAAATGATCCAAAGCTGCAATCCTCAATTGAATATGACATTCATATACATGCTTTCTTTTGCTTTATGCTAAGGATTCTGATGAAAGCGATGATGATGATGATGATGATGATGATGATGATGATGATGATGATGATGATGATGATGATGATGATGATGATGATGATGATGATGATGATGATGATGATGATGATGATGATGATGATGATGATGATGATGATGATGATGATGATGATGATGATGATGATGATGATGATGATGATGATGATGATGATGATGATGATGATGATGATGATGATGATGATGATGATGATGATGATGATGATGATGATGATGATGATGATGATGTAAATGATCCACCGTATTGCCTAGATGATGATCAGCCTGTAAGTTTGTGAGGTCGACTATATCATTGGCAAAGCAATAGTTACCAAAACACTTCCTAACATTTTCACTTGAACACTTCATTGGTAAATTTTGCCACTTCCTTGTAGACACCACCTTTCTCTAATGATCTAAATTGGTAGGTAGGGTCCCTTTGAGGCTTTCAGTTTATTTCAAAGTGTGTGTATCGGAAACATGCAGAATCTTTGTATATGAAGATATGTTTGAAGTTTAACAAACTTTGGTTGTGTAAAACATTTGGTTTGTCTGAAAATGAAGAGCTGGCATGAGCCGAATGGCACGATGTGATATCAGATTACTACAAAGGTAGTCACTTTGATGAATATTTAGTTGGTATTCAATCTGGAATGCTTATTGTCAAATTGGTCCATGATTTTTGGAAGCTTCAAGTTTGTATAAACATTAATAAATTTGAACCTTGTGTCAATAAATTTGTCTACATTTGTAATATTTTTATTAGTATAATGCCCTGTTATAGATTTTATCTATCTACACTTTGAAGTATCCTGTATTCTATTTTATACAGCCACAACAGAATATGCGATGCGGTAGACGAAAATTGCGTGACTATGTTTCAGATAGTGAGGACTCTGATGAGGATTGTTCTGATAGCAATGGGGTGTTGCAACGACTTGCAAATCTACGTTACCTAAGAGAAGGAAACTACAAAAAACCAAGAAGAACATGCCCATTTTGCTCTAAATCCTACAGTGAGAAACTGGCAAGACACATTGGAACTATCCATAGACACATTCCACAAGTTGCTGCAGCATTGAAGCTTCCAAAGAAGGAAATGGATGAAGCCTTTTCAAAGATGAGGAAGGAGGGGATCCTGATGGTAAACAAAGAAAAGATGAAAAGCAGAACACCAGTGTTTGAGAGAGAGAGAAACACTGCATCCAATCAACCCCTTGTCATGTGTGGACTATGCAAAGGTTTCTATGTCAAAAAGTGTTTCTCCAGACATAAGATAAAGTGTCAAGGTGATAGCTGTGAAGAAGCATGTACAATACCTGTGTCATTACTAATGTCTGAAACAACAAACCAAAACAAACTTTTGTCCGAGTTTAGTGTAAACATTTTATACAAATTCCGAGGCGATGAAGTTGGTTCTATTTGCAGAGAGGACCCTGTGATCCTGAATGTTGGCAAAAGACTATGGGATAAGGGACGAGCCAAGGAAAACAAGAAAACGGAGGTTCGTAAGTCTGTAATGAGTGACATGAGGAGACTTGCCTCACTTTATCTGCACTTCAAGGAGCAAAAGACTATCCATGCTTCACATTTTACTCTGGAAACTGGTACATCAAGGGATATGTTTGATCGAAAGAACTTCAGCATCCTGAGTGAAGCAATTAATGCTTACACACTAAACAAAGAGAAAGCCAGTATCAAGTCAGGATTAAAACTTGGTATCTATTATCTTCTAAAGAAGGCCTCAAAGGTGATCAAAGCAACACATCTTGTAGAAGAGAATGACATTGCAGCAGCTGACATAGACAGGTTTGTCTCTGTTCTAGAGCTAAATCAGAACTTTCTGTTTGGAGATGCTTCATATCAAATAAATATGAACCGCCAAAAGAACTTGAGAAAACCTGCGGCACTTCGATTGGAAGAAGACATCAACAAACTTCGAAGTTATACTGTGGCAACATTGAACTCAATGATGAATGATGACTTTATCATCTGGGATTCACACAACTTTAAGAAATTACGGGATCTAACTGTCACAAGATTAACACTCTTCAATGCAAGAAGAGGTGGTGAGCCCAGTCGTTTGTCATTGGATGAGTGGAGACAGGCCAGTTGTAATGCTTGGATTGATAAGCAAAAGGCAGAGGCTATTCAGGATCCTGTAGCGAAACATCTCCTTAATGAGCTCAAAGTCACATACCAATCTGGCAAAGGTAACAACCACTTGGTTCCAGTATTGTTCCCTGATGATTGTATTAAGCCCATGGAAACACTCACTAGCAAGGAAACCAGAAGCACAGCATGCATAAGACAATGCAACCCATACGCATGCACACAAGGATCCAACAATCATGTGAGTGGATGGCACGCCCTTAATGGTGTTTGTGATGACGCAGGCATTGACAGCACATCAAATCTTACAGCCACCAAAAATAGGCACAGAATTAGCACCATCTATGCATCACTTGAAATTCCTGAAAAGGAGAGAGCACTCTTTTTTAAGCATATGGGACACAGTGCAGACATAAATGAAAACATTTATCAAGCACCTGCTGCAATAATGGAGGTTGTGAGAGTAGGGAAGCAACTGCAACAAATTGATAAAGGTGAGAAACTGGGCACCATGCATATACCTTGGGCAGACAGCTCTGGGTAAAACTCATCAACATGACCATTCCTTGACAAATTAGAACTAGGCATCAGGGATGGCTGTAAAACCTGTGAGGGCACTTAAGCAATTAAATACAACCCACCAGTAATTTGAGCATACTGGTCCAGTCATCACTGGATTGTAAGTGATGTACCTCACTCATCATTTTGGTATGCTTGGGTGTGGAAATATGAAATTTTAGCAGGAGTGTCACAGCACATAGATATGAACTTATTTTCCTACTAGGGTATTAATTGAGTTTTTAGAAAAATATCTAACTTACTTGTTTTAGTACTTTTACAATGTATTTTTCTTATTTACACAGCAAATCCATCCACGCAAAATGATGAGTACTCTTCCGATGGTGCAGAGAACAGCTCAGGTATTTTCCTACTAGGGTATTTAATTGAGTTTTTAGAAAAATATCTAACTTGCTTTTTTAGTAGTTTTACAATGTAGTTTTCTTATCTACACAGCAAATCCATCCACTCAAAATGATGAGTACTCTTCCGATGGTGCAGAGAGCAGCAGTTCAGGTATTGTACAAAATCATGTTGAATCTTTTTTGTAATGAATATTTTTAAATTGATAGCACTTTTTTATTGCAATTTATTTATTAGTTTAAGCCTATATGTGTGTGGTTTGGATTTGTTATCAGATTTCAAGAATGCCTTGCAGCATTTTATTGTAGAAAAATAAACAGTTTTGTTATAAGTTACATGAGGTAAGGTTAAGGTGGTAACACTTGGTAAAGCGCACATTACTGTAAAAAACTCAATAGCGCTCAATGGTAGAGTGTCCATTTAAGTCATGTCTACTTCAGTTGAGACTCATGTCAAGTAAATTAAACTTAGTCCAGAAATTCAAACTTTTAGTCTGAGTCACGGGCATGTTGTTGTTGTTACAACACAAGAATAAATTTTGTTCTAATGATTTAATGTTGATATGTTTGTAATATTCTTGCACTACAGACAGTCAGGCAGGCACCATTTTAAGCTCTGAAGCAGAGTACCACGTTCAACGAGGTAATCAAATTTTCTTTAACCTAAAGTGTCCGTGCATTAAAACGAGAGCATTTCTCAAATTTGTAATGTTACTCCATGAAGAAAAATATACTTTCAACGTGCATTTACTGTGTAGATTATGTATGATGCTTACTGAATAGAAATTTAATTTTATTATCTAATTGAAATCAGTGCGAGATAAAAAACTTTACATATTGCTGTTCATTTAATTGTAACTTCTAATATGAATTATGTTAACGAAGGTGTTGGTGAGAGTTGCCTGACAAAAGTGTGAATTATATGAACAGAAACGTGCCTTCTGATATGGTG
Source organism: Apostichopus japonicus (assembly GCF_037975245.1). NCBI lineage: Eukaryota > Metazoa > Echinodermata > Holothuroidea > Aspidochirotida > Stichopodidae > Apostichopus > Apostichopus japonicus. The sequence continues at coordinate 19,830,569 of NC_092572.1, forward strand.
ATTAGAATGTTTCTAAACTAATTTGAAAATGAGACAGTTCTCTAATCGGTGAATCAACTGATGGAAATGAAACATAGGATTCTAGTAAAAAGGATACTCAAAAATTGAATATATTGAGCATATATAATGTTTTTTTCAATGTTATTGTGGACCATGCTTCACATTACATCTCTATATCATGTAAAACACACAAACATGCATACACAAAGGAAGTATCTATTGGTCTGTTTATATCCTCCTTGATAATGATGCTTACAATTGTAATTATGTATATATGTCATACTGCTTCACTTATATTGTGTTTATTGGATATGCCTGAGTCTCATATCGTTAGCTTTTGCAAGTCTATTTTGTTCGGATCCCTCTTGCAATATCATGGCCGGTGAGATAAGTTTCATTTCGTTTAATGCAAGAGGGCTAAGGCAATCCAAAAAACGTAGACAGTTGTTCTCTTATTTACATAGGTGTAAAGTCGATGTTTGCCTTATACAGGAAACGCATAGTTGCTTAAATGATGTGGGATATTGGAGTAGGGAATGGGGGGGAAAAATTGTTTTTTCACATGGTACCACAAACAGTTGTGGAGTCTGCATTTTATTTAATCATAGCTTTGATGGCAACATTGTAAAAGAAAGTATTCATAATTACGGTAGATATATTATCTTGGACATTATCCTGGAAGAGAAAGTACTTTCCATTGTCTGCTTATATGGTCCAAATCCTGATAGTCCTGATTTTTTCTCAGAGATTTCTAATACTTTGCAGTATTTCCAGGGGGATTCTATTATAGTAGGAGGGGATTTTAATTTCGTTTTTAACATAGACCTGGATAAGAAGGGAGGTCAGCATAGGACAAATTTTAAAGCACGTGACCAATGTATCTCCATGATGACATTTCACGACTTGATTGACATTTGGAGAGAAAGGAACCCGCTCTCGAAGCACTTCACTTGGAGTTCTAATGTAACTCATGGTATCCATTGTAGACTTGATTTTTTCCTGGTTTCTCGTAACCTTGCTAACTCTACTAGTAATGTCAGAATCTTCCCTGGTATTCAGTCTGATCATTCGTTTGTACATCTCAAGTTTAGCATCCATTCTGCTAAGAGAGGGCCAGGTTATTGGAAATTCAACAATTCCTTATTGGACGATGTGGTATTTGTGGAACTAATAACGAAATTGATTAGTACAGAACTATCCTCAAATAATAATACTAATTCTACTATTCAGTGGGAACTGCTTAAATTTAAAATACGTTCGGTTAGTATGAAGTATTCCAAAGATAAGGCCAAAGAGCGTAGGCTTAAGGAAACTGATCTACTCTCTAAAATATCCGATCTTGAATGTCAGCTATTCCAGAATGAATGTCCTAATATCCGGGCAAAGCTAAGAAATGCTCAAACCGAGCTTTTAACCTTCTACGATTATAAGTTGAAAGGAACTATTATTAGATCTCGTGCAAGATGGGTAGAGGAAGAGGAAAAAAATACAAGGTATTTTCTTAATCTAGAAAAGAGAAATAGGAGTAATAATACAATTCGTAAGATCATTGGAGAAAACGGCCAAAGTTATTCAGAGAGTACTGATATTCTAATCAATATCAAAGATTTTTATAAGACATTATATACTTCTAACCATTGCTCCCCCTCTAGCTTCTTTAATGAACTAGATCACCCCCAGCTGACCCTAGATGATTCGAGTTCTTGCGATGGACCTTTAGATTTAGAAGAATGTTTTAGTGCTCTTTCTTCAATGAAGAATGATAAGGCTCCTGGGAGCGACGGCCTAACTGCCAATTTTTATAAAAAGTTCTGGCATATTATTGGACAAGTGGTTATTAACTCTCTTAACTCTGGTTTTCAGGAGGGTGCTTTAACGGCAGAACAATCTAGGGGTATTATAACTGTCATACTGAAGCCAGGAAAAGACTCAACGCTGCTTAAAAATTATCGCCCAATCACACTTTTAAACACTGACTATAAGATCGGGGCTAAAGCAATTGCTGCTAGACTTAAATGTGTTATCCATAAAATCATAGGACCAAATCAAACTGGGTTTATGAAAGGCAAGTTCATTGGCGAAAACATCCGTTTTGTGTTAGATCTTATTGATTATGCGTCAAATCACAACATTCCTGGCTTACTCTTTCTTATAGACTTTGAAAAGGCCTTTGATAAGTTGGAATGGAATTTCATTGATTACACCCTGTCGTTCTTTAGCTTTGGTAATAGCCTTAGAGAGTGGATTATTGTGTTTTATAAGAGGGGAAATGCATGTGTGTGTAATAATGGCTTTTCAACGGGTTTCTTCAACATCCAGAGGGGTGTTAGACAGGGATGTCCTTTGAGTCCTTATCTCTTTATACTTTGTGTGGAAGTGCTTGCTTTAAAGGTTATTTCAAACGTTAACATCAAAGGTATTAGGGTAGGGAATAATGTAATTAAATTATCACAATACGCAGACGACACTATGTTTTTTCTTGATGGTAGTAGGGATTCCTTTGAGGAAACCCTCAGTGTTCTGGACGATTTTAGATTAGCCTCTGGGCTTGCTATCAATATTTCTAAGTGTAATATAATGCCTTTGGGTTCGTTTATTAATAATCTCCCTACTTGTATTAATGATCTAGCTTTGAATGTCACAACTGGTCCTGTTACTATGTTGGGTGTTTCTTTTACTCAAAATAGAGACGATCTCTTTCGTTTGAACTACCAACCTAGATTGTCTAGATTGAAAAAGTGCCTCCGGGTATGGTCTGGTAGAGACCTGACCCCGATTGGTCGAAATATTATTGTCAAAACGTTTGCTCTTTCTCAACTGGTTTTCCTTTTCTTGGTTTTGCCAAACCCTCCAATTGGATTTATTAAAGAGCTCGAGAGCATTATTTTCGATTTCATTTGGGGAGGTAGTTCTGATAAAGTAAAGAGATCGTCAATGATAAATCGTTTAGCAGATGGGGGGCTAAAGGTCATTCATATTAATAGTTTCATCAATAGCCTTAAGTGCACATGGATCAAACGTTACTGTAACGATATTCACGGTCCCTGGAAAATTTTCTTTGATTTGGAGCTTTACAAACTTGGCAAGCAGTTTCTGTTTCAGTGTAACTGCAACAAAAGAGATATAAGCATTCCAAATAATTTCGTAAGTCAGATAATTAAGGCTTGGTGTGAAATATCTTTTAATAATCCAACTGATAACTACGGTAATCAATCTTTGTGGAATAATTCTTACATTCGTATCAACAACCAAATTGTGCTCTATAAGTTTTTATATGAAGCTAATGTCAAGTATGTGAGAGATCTTTACGGCGAAAACGGGAGACCCTTAACCTTCCACATTTTTCGTACTAAATTTAATCTTCCAATGTTTCCTTTCACTATCTATACCGGTTTAATTAATGCGATTCCTTTGGAGTGGCGTCGAGGTTATGTTCAGAATTGTAATTTCCCCAATTGTAATGAGATTTGGCTGGATAAGGTCTTACATTCCAACTCTACTTCCCAGTGTGTTTATTCCCGATATTTAGATAAAGTCGCTCAGATACCTACCGCCAGCCGTAAATGGGCTAATGTGTTCAACAACTTGACGACTGAAGATTGGAATAGATTCTACAGTATTCCTTGGGCTACAGTTTCCGAATCAAAAATCCAATATTTTCAGTTTAGTGTTTTACATAGAATAATTGGGACCAATAAACTTCTTCATACTATCGGAAAATCCGACTCTCCAAACTGTACCTTTTGCGATACGCATATTGAAAGTATAGAACATCTGTTCTGGGAGTGTAGTGTGACATCCACCTTTATTTTAGGGGTTGAGGCTATGTTATTAAATAAGCAATTCTTCTTCTCCAAGAAGGATATCCTTCTTGGTTTCGGTGTTGATGTAGCTCACCCATACAATTTTCTTATTTTATATATGAAGCATTTCATCTTTCAATGTAAAGTGAATAAATGTATTCCTGTTGTAGAGGATTTCTTCTATAAATTTAAGTTTACAATAAGTGTAAAAAAGTACACACAACATCGATATCGTAGTAAAAGTAAGGTTAACTTTATGCAGCTTAAACAAGCCTTTAGGACATGCGATTCTCTTTTCCATTAATCTCGTTCGATCAATTGTGCTGTTTATTAGAACAACTGTTATTTTGTTATGACGTTTATTTAATCTGAAGCATCTATAGTATGAAAATATGAAGTCTGTTAATTTGACTGAAGTTATCAATAAATGGAGGAAAAAAAAAATATTGGTCTGTTTAGAATATGGTATGTTATTTAGTGGAGGATACTTAATCACAGTGTGTTTTCATTAGATGTTCCACATTATTTTGTTTGCTTGATGTAATCGATTCATTCAACAATGCTATCAATGTCATTTCTTTTATGCAGGATGCAAACGAAAGCATGATGATGCTGGTAAAGTAAAATTAGGTTGGTCATTGATGATATCACTTGTCTATGATAACACAGCTAGCTGTAGTTTAGTCATGTATATAAGTTAGTATGGCAGCTACATAGTCCTGTTTCCCTCATATAGCTGATGTGTGCAGTCAAGTTTCAGAAAAAGAACAAGCATTGAGGATAGCTTTCTTACCCCTGTCATGGCCAATAACTATGTACCTATGTGGGATAGATGATAGAAATAGTTTATGAGGCAGTTACACCTAAGCAGTCTGCCTAGGCACCATCTTCCAGTGTTAAATTTTTGTCTCAGATTTGTCAAATTTACGCTCCATTCGACAGGACGAAAATGTACAAGATGGAATCAAAAGGATACTGCGCAGGTGCTTAAATACTTCAAAGGAATGATTACTGGCACCCAAAATAAAACCATACCAGGTATGTATTTGTGCTGTCATTTGTAATTCAAAGTTTATATAATGGATATGATCATGAAGGTGTATCCAAGCACCCATATTGATAAAAACATACTTGTAAATCAATGATATTTGCAGCCTGATTCTGTGAAAGTTTGTTAACTGAACACAGTTGACTTTTGGTGTGTATCTGTTACATAGGATGTCATTGTTGTAAGAATATAATTTTTCTCTAAGCAATTGATATGACCTACCAGTACCAAGCAAATGACAACTGCAGATTAATGTAACACACTGCACTGCTTGCTATGCTGAAGTTAAAGGTGTATATTTCAACTTCTTAGCAATTGCTCTTCTTTTTGGCTTGCAGAGACGCAGGTTGCTTTGCACTTTTTTAGGTTTCTGGAGTCAAAGCAAACTGAAAATTATGGAATTTCAAAATAAATATAAAACGAAAAATGAGAAAATGTAAAACATTAGAAAGTTATCATGAAATAGGTCTCTCTCGCTGAAACTAGTTGTTCCTTTGTAACATTAGAGGCTCATTCGCTCATAATTAACATAATATTCATACATTATTGTGCCATGCCAAATCCACGAAATCTTGTATACTTAATATTGTCATAGAAAAGTCGAAGAATTTACTTTTCAAGATCGTGCCAGACTTTCTCATCAGTCATTTAGTAGTAAACCTCTAGTTCTATATCAAATATAGTTTTAGAAATGTAGTTGGGATTTTTTCTGCTTGTTTGGTTCCTTGCTAAAAACAAATGACCTATGTTTTCAGGGTGGCGTTTATGCGTGACATGTGTTTGTGTGACGCTTTGCTTGTATGCACGATAACTCAACAAGGGCATGACAAATCATTACCATATTTGGTGAGTAGATGAACCCTATAGATTTTGGCGCTCATAACATGTATATTAATGAGGTCCAAGGTCAAACGTGAAAAACTCCAAATTGCAATAACTTGGCTACTATTAGTTGGAATTTCGTCAAACTTGGTATGATGATATTGGTAGACAGTCTTCACACACTGATATGTGTTGTAATAATTATCATGCATATTAATGAGGGGGCGGGCTTAGCAATATTTGGGTATGAACAGTTTGTATGCACAATAACCTAAGGAATTGACCCATGATTACCATACTTGGTGGGTAGGTGGCCCATTGTGAGTAGATGAAGCCTTTTGATTTTGGTGGTCATATCATGAATATTATTGAGGTCACAGGGTCAAACGTGGAAAACTCCAAATTGCAATAACTTGGCTACCATTAGTCGGAATTTCGTCAAACTTGGTATGATGATATTGGTAGATTGTCTTCACACACTGATGTGTTTTGCAATTATTATCATGCATATTAATGAGGGGGCGGGCTTAGCAATATTTGGGTATGAACAGATTGTATGCACAATAACCTAAGGAATTGACCCATGATTACCATACTTGGTGGGTAGGTGGCCCATTGTGAGTAGATGAACCCTTTTGATTTTGGTGGTCATATCATGAATATTAATGAGGTCACAGGGTCAAACGTGGAAAACTCTAAATTGCAAAAACTTGGCTACTATTAGTTGGAATTTCGTCAAACTTGGTATGATGATATTGGTAGATAGTCTTCACACACTGATGTGTTTTGCAATTATTATCATGCATATTAATGAGGGGGCGGGCTTAGCAATATTTGGGTATGAACACTTTGTATGCACAATAACCTAAGGAATTGACCCATGATTACCATACTTCGTGGGTAGGTGGCCCATTGTGAGCAGATGAACCCTTTTGATTTTGGTGGTCATATCATGAATATTAATGAGGTCACAGGGTCAAACGTGGAAAACTCCAAATTGCAATAACTTGGCTACCATTAGTCGGAATTTTGTCAAACTTGGTAGGATGATATTGGTAGATTGTCTTCACACACTGATGTGTGTTGCAATTGATATCAGGGCTTAGCATTTCTTTGGCAACAAAATTTTGTGTGCATGAATTGTTGTTATTTTAGTAGGGCTTTCTTAGAAATTTCCCTATGAATGGAACTAATGAACAGCAGCAAGAAACCATGAAACCATTAGATGTTTTTATTCTGGATTTTCTTTGATTTGTAGGTAGACATGACGTGGAAGTATTTCTCAAGAAATGCAGACTATCAACATCGTATGATTGCTTGACCATAAGAACTAAGGTCATGAATGAAAGAAACAAGTGGCATCGGTTAAATGGCCTACAAGAATAATGTGTGACTGTGCCTTATAAGTATACACATGATGTGAAAGGTTTTTTTTTTTACAGAAATGCAGACTATCACCATGTTATGATTGTTTTGCTACAAGAAGTAATGTCACAATTGAAAGAAAAAAGTGGCAGCAGTTACATGGTCTACATTAATAATGTGTGACTGTGCCTTATAAGTATACACATGATGTGAAAGGTTTTTTTTTTAAAGAAATGCAGACTATCACCATGTTATGATTGTTTTGCTACCTGAAGTAATGTCATAATTGAAAGAAATAAGTGGCATCAGTTACATGGTCTACATTAATAATGTGTGACTGTGCCTTATAAGTATACACATGATGTGAAAGGTTTTTTTTTTAAAGAAATGCAGACTATCACCATGTTATGATTGTTTTGCTACCTGAAGTAATGTCACAATTGAAAGAAACAAGTGGCATCAGTTACATGGTCTACAAGAATAATGTGTGACTGTGCCTTATAAGTATACACATGATGTGAAAGGTTTTTTTTTAAAGAAATGCAGACTATCACCATGTTATGATTGTTTTGCTACCTGAAGTAATGTCACAATTGAAAGAAACAAGTGGCATCAGTTACATGGTCTACAAGAATAATGTGTGACTGTGCCTTATAAGTATACACATGATGTGAAAGGTTTTTTTTTAAAAGAAATGCAGACTATCACCATGTTATGATTGTTTTGCTACAAGAAGTAATGTCACAATTGAAAGAAACGAGTGGCACCAATTACATGATATGACTGTGCCTTATAAGTAGACACATTAAAGAAATGCAAACTATCAACATTTTATGATTGTTTTGCTACAAGGCTTAATTAGTTTTGGTTATAGGAGATATTTTTTGATGGGTGTGCCTAACAAATGCTTTTTAATGAGATGGCAATTACCATATTTACATGCTCTTTAATGTTGGCAGGTAAATATATGTAAATTTCTTGATGGTGAGGTAACTCACAAAAGAGACATTTTAGCATCTTTTCTGGCAACAGTTTGCACTCTATTAAACCATTTTGATTTATACCAGCTTGTTTCATCATAATTGTTACTTTTTGTCAATTTCACCCATGCTTGTCTGAATTATTTAAGCAAGTTCTTTTAAGAAGCTAAAACTTAGAACCAGTGGAGGTTAGGAAGCTGCATCAGCTGTCTGCTATGGGACATTTTACAAGACAAGACTTCAAGTTTATGTCTCAACTGTTTATTTGCCATTGTAAGAAACTTTATAGCAGTCCTAATTGTAGCTGTGTATGTTAACTATGCCTCAGTATTGTACTGACAAAACTTACGTAATAAAGTTAAAATATCTCATTGGTGTTATTCAGTCCAGTCCAGGCTAAATATAAATACTAATTGATTGCCAGATAGAAATTTTGCTACAGAGTAATTGTTGTATGCCTATTCAATTGTCGTATATGCTAAATTCTAATTATTTCAAACTTAATTGGTAAATCGAAAAGTATTGTGTGCATTAACACAAGCTTCAACACTGATTCCATATGAACTTATACAAAGGTTTCATCTGATAATATAATATTTCAGCACAGGCCTCATTGAACACTATATGCATAATGGTTCGTTTTGGCTGTTCTTTTTCTTGCCTAAAATGTTTGCAGAACTTTAGTTATTGACCATAGTAACATTCGGTTCTTGTTTTGAGTTAAGATTAAAACCCATTTTATATGTTTTGTTATATGGTATGTTAAATGCCCGTGTGTTATATGTTGAGCTGAAAAAAAAAACTTAACCGTATTAGTGTCATCTAATTAGTACACTCAGTTTCCTTCTTGATTGATGTGTATTTTAAATTTGAACCCTTTATGCGTAATGGTTCGTTTTGGCTGTTCTTTTTCTTGCCTAAAATGTATGCAGAAATTTAGGTATTGACCATAGTAACATTCGGTTGTTGTTTTGAGTTAAGATTTAAACCCATTTTATATGGTTGTTATATGGTATGTTAAATGCCCGTGTGTTATATGTTGAGCTGAAAATAAACTTTACTAAACTTTACCTTATTAGTGTCATCTATTTTGTACACTCAATTTCATTCTTGATTGATGTGTATTTTAATATTTAGCGACAATTAGTACCTCCCATATAGTGTTGCACGTCTTAGCAACCCTCCCCTTTATGTGCACTTTAACAGACAACTAACCTTATAGAAAAAAAAAAAAACATTCCAAAATGGTACAGTGCATGCAATTCCAATATATTAAGAGCCTCTTTTTGTTGGTCGCTATTTCTTCACTTTTGTACAGATGTGTACCCACAGACAAATATTCCTCTCCATTGAGGTACTCAGCTGTTGTCTGGTCATTTCATAAAATAATAAATCACGCGAC
>NC_092572.1:22382488-22607488 GCF_037975245.1 Apostichopus japonicus
AGGTAATACTATGAAAGCCGATACTACAAATATACCAAGATAGTCATATCCCTTAGATTTTGATTTTGTTTTCTGTTTAGCTTCTCCACGTTTCACCGTGAGGCCGATGGACCAAACTATAAGAGAGGGAGAAGACATTGAAGTTCCTTGCCAAGCCATCGGCAGCCCTCCTCCAGCCCTGATGTGGAAGAGGGAAGGTGGAGAGGTGATAACTCTTTTGAAATATGTAGAGAAAAATATGCTTAATTTTGAGTGATCTTAATGCACCTTAACATGTACCTCAGAAAGGGTATCCCTTCAAGTGATTGGAGTCACTAATATATATATATTGTAAAAGATGATTTCAATGAGTTTGAAGCTTTGTTAAAGTTACCACTTTATGCCATTATATTGTAGTATTACTAATCAGTATGATCTTATTGCACCTAAAAATGTACCTCAGAAAGGGTATCCCTTCAAGTGATTGGAGTCACTAATATATATATATTGTAAAAGATGGTTTCAATGAGTTTGAAGCTTTGTTAAAGTACCACTTTATGCCATTATATTGTAGTATTACTAATCAGTATGATCTTATTGCACCTAACATATACCTCAGACAGGGTATCCCTTCAAATGATTGGAGTCACTAATATATAAGTAAAAGATGGTTTCAATGAGTTTGAAGCTTCGTTAAAGTACCACTTTATGCCATTATATTGTAGTATTACTAATCAGTATGATCTTATTGCACCTAACATATACCTCAGACAGGGTATAACCTTCGAATGATTGGAGTCACTAATATATATTGTAAAAGATGGTTTCACTGAGTTTGAAGCTTCATTAAAGTACCACTTTATGCCATAATATGGTAATATTACTAAGCAGACTGATCACTATTCTTCATGCTAACAACATGTTTCATCTACTGAAGCAAGGAAATATGAAATCATATTGAAATCTAAGCCATGCAATAACATGTTTTCTTGTCCTTTACAGTATATATTTCCTAGCGAATCAGAAGGGAATATGGAAATCTCGACATCGAGTTCCCTGATCATCAGTAATAGTGATTTATCCAATGAGGGTACTTACATCTGTTCAACGTTTAGTGAGATGGGTACCATGGAATCCCCTATGATGCTTAGGGTGGTCTGTAAGTGCATCAAGTCTTAAATGTTTACATCAATTATATTATAAACATCAACTATAGTGTATGTATTGAGTAGTGCTTTATCATTGAAAATTGACCAACAACAACTTAGTGGGTAAAAGGGCATCGACCACTGAAAATAAAGTTTGATGTTCGGTGTAAAGGTGTCCGGACAGATTCATTACGTCCATCTAACTTAATACCATTAGCGTGTATCAAGCAAGCATAATCTACTTTTTTGTTTGTGCACAGACCTTCAAACTCCTGTCAAATTTAATTTCACAAAATGTATCCCAATGTAGGGACATTTTCTGTCTGTTTCATTTGGGAAATGGAAAAACTGTTAACTTTGTTATGAGATTTTTATGACAAACTATCAACAACTCAATTGTTCTGCAGTTACTTGTAGTTTGAAGATATTAATTAAACTGGTTGATCTGTTGACAGTAATGTAGGTATTACAATACTGCAACATTACAACACTGCAATGTAGGTATTACAACACTGTAAAGTAGGTATAACAACACTGCAATATAGGTATAACAACACTGCAATGTAGGTATTACAACACTGTAATGTAGGTATTACAACACTGTAATGTAGGTATAACAACACTGCAATATAGGTATAACAACACTGCAATGTAGGTATTACAACACTGCAATGTAGGTATTACAACACTGTAATGTAGGTATAACAACACTGCAATGTAGGTATTATAACACTGCAATATAGGTATTACAACACTGCAATGTAGGTATTACAACACTGCAATGTAGGTAATATAACACTGCAACGTAGGTATTACAACACTGCAATGTAGGTACTACAACACTGCAATGTAGGTATTACAACACTGCAATGTAGGTATTACAACACTGCAATATAGGTATTACAACACTGCAATATAGGTATTACAACACTGCAATGTAGGTATTACAACACTGCAATGTAGGTATTACAACACTGCAATGTAGGTAATATAACACTGCAACGTAGGTATTACAACACTGCAATGTAGGTTCTACAACACTGCAATGTAGGTATTACAACACTGCAATGTAGGTATTACAACACTGCAATATAGGTATTACAACACTGCAATATAGGTATTACAACACTGCAATGTAGGTACTACAACACTGCAATGTAGGTATTACAACACTGCAGTGTAGGTACTACAACACTGCAATGTAGGTATAACAACACTGCAATGTAGGTATTACAACACTGCAATGTAGGTATTACAACACTGTAATGTAGGTATTACAACACTGCAATGTAGATATAACAACACTGCAATGTAGGTATTACAACACTGCAATGTAGGTATTACAACACTGCAATGTAGGTATAACAACACTGCAATGTAGGTACTACAACACTGCAATGTAGGTATCACAACACTGCAATGTAGGTATTACAACACTGCAATGTAGATATAACAACACTGCAATGTAGGTATTACAACACTGCAATGTAGGTATTACAACACTGCAATGTAGGTACTACAACACTGCAATGTAGGTATCACAACACTGCAGTGTAGGTACTACAACACTGCAATGTAGGTATAACAACACTGCAATGTAGGTATTACAACACTGCAATGTAGGTATTACAACACTGTAATGTAGGTATTACAACACTGCAATGTAGATATAACAACACTGCAATGTAGGTATTACAACACTGCAATGTAGGTATTACAACACTGCAATGTAGGTATAACAACACTGCAATGTAGGTACTACAACACTGCAATGTAGGTATCACAACACTGCAATGTAGGTATTACAACAATGCAGTGTAGGTATTACAACACTGCAATGTAGGTATTACAACACTGCAATGTAGGTACTACAACACTGCAATGTAGGTATTACAACACTGCAATGTAGGTATTACAACACTGCAATGTAGGTACTACAACACTGCAATGTAGGTATTACAACACTGCAATGTAGGTACTACAACACTGCAATGTAGGTATTACAACACTGCAGTGTAGGTATTACAACACTGCAATGTTTTTGCATGGTCAGGTAGCTCCTATTCTTTGGTTACACCCTGGAATGAAATTACAGCATCAAGAGTGTATTTCTGTGAAATCGTCTTGAATAATTTGGAGAACCCCAGAAATTGTGATTTTTCTCTTAATTTCCTTCATATTTTCTCTCTGGCTGGATGTCATGATGGGGAATATGAAACATGTTAACATTACTCAAAAAGAGATCTTGGAATGAATTCTGTTCAGGAGCAAGTATTCACTTTGAAAAAGAAATGTTTGTATTTTAAATTAACTTCAAATCGATAGTTTTCTACATCCAGTCAATACTTACATAGATCTTGTAAATATATGATGTGACACTAACTAATCCTGCATTAATTGAGCCCAGACTTTTGATTTGGTTTACCTAGCTGATCAGTACATGCTGCCTCCTGTGATCCAGTACGGTCCTTCCAATCAGATGCTCTACGTCGGTGACAGAGCAGTTCTGATATGTAAAGTTGGAGTCAGTCTAGGAGAGAGGGGGACGGAGACGACCATTTCATGGAGGAAAGATGACAGACCAATTGACACCAGGAGTGATAGGTATGTTCATCCAATAAAAGAGTATTGGTTAGAATGAGACTTCACAGTAACTATACTCTGGTTAAAGCAGATAGTAGTCTCTCAGTGATAGGTTGACACCAGCAGTGTTAGCTACGTCCATCCAATAAAGAGTATTGGTTAGAATGAGACTTCACAGTAACTATACTCTGGTTAAAGCAGATAGTAGTCTCTCAGTGATAGATTGACACCAGCAGTGTTAGGTATGTTCATCCAATAAAAGAGTATTGGTTAGAATGAGACTTCACAGTAACTATACTCTGGTTAAAGCAGATAGTAGTCCCTCAGTGATAGATTGACACCAGCAGTGTTAGGTATGTTCATCCAATAAAGAGTATTGGTTAGAATGAGACTTCACAGTAACTATACTCTGGTTAAAGCAGATAGTAGTCTCTCAGTGATAGATTGACACCAGCAGTGATAGGTATGTTCATCCAATAAAGAAGAGTATTGGTTAGAATGAGACTTCACAGTAACTATACTCTGGTTAAAGCAGATAGTAGTCTCTTAGTGATAGATTGACACCAGCAGTGTTAGGTATGTCCATCCGATTAAGAGTATTGGTTAGAATGAGACTTCACAGTAACTATACTCTGGTTAAAGCAGATAGTAGTCTCTCAGTGATAGATTGACACCAGCAGTGATAGGTATGTCCATCCAATTAAGAGTATTGGTTAGAATGAGACTTCACAGTAACTATACTCTGGTTAAAGCAGATAGTAGTCTCTCAGTGATAGATTGACACCAGCAGTGTTAGGTATGTCCATCCAATTAAGAGTATTGGTTAGAATGAGACTTCACAGTAACTATACTCTGGTTATAGCAGATAGTAGTCTCTCAGTGATAGATTGACACCAGCAGTGATAGGTATGTCCATCCAATTAAGATTATTGGTTAGAATGAGACTTCACAGTAACTATACTCTGGTTAAAGCAGATAGTAGTCTCTCAGTGATAGATTGACACCAGCAGTGTTAGGTATGTTCATCCAATAAAGAGTATTGGTTAGAATGAGACTTCACAGTAACTATACTCTGGTTAAAGCAGATAGTAGTCTCTCAGTGATAGATTGACACCAGCAGTGATAGGTATGTTCATCCAATAAAGAGTATTGGTTAGAATGAGACTTCACAGTAACTATACTCTGGTTAAAGCAGATAGTAGTCTCTCAGTGATAGATTGACACCAGCAGTGATAGGTATGTCCATCCAATTAAGAGTATTGGTTAGAATGAGACTTCACAGAAACTATACTCTGGTTAAAGCAGATAGTAGTCTCTCAGTGATAGATTGACACCAGCAGTGATAGGTACGTTCATCCAATAAAGAGTATTGGTTAGAATGAGACTTCACAGTAACTATACTCTGGTTAAAGCAGATAGTAGTCTCTCAGTGATAGATTGACACCAGCAGTGTTAGGTATGTTCATCCAATTAAGAGTATTGGTTAGAATGAGACTTCACAGTAACTATACTCTGGTTAAAGCAGATAGTAGTCTCTCAGTGATAGATTGACACCAGCAGTGATAGGTACGTTCATCCAATAAAGAGTATTGGTTAGAATGAGACTTCACAGTAACTATACTCTGGTTAAAGCAGATAGTAGTCTCTCAGTGATAGATTGACACCAGCAGTGATAGGTACGTTCATCCAATAAAGAGTATTGGTTAGAATGAGACTTCACAGTAACTATACTCTGGTTAAAGCAGATAGTAGTCCCTCAGTGATAGATTGACACCAGCAGTGTTAGGTATGTTCATCTAATAAAGAGTATTGGTTAGAATGAGACTTCACAGTAACTATACTCTGGTTAAAGCAGATAGTAGTCTCTCAGTGATAGATTGACACCAGCAGTGTTAGGTATGTTCATCCAATAAAGAGTATTGGTTAGAATGAGACTTCACAGTAACTATACTCTGGTTAAAGCAGATAGTAGTCTCTCAGTGATAGATTGACACCAGCAGTGTTAGGTATGTTCATCAAATAAAGAGTATTGGTTAGAATGAGACTTCACAGTAACTATACTCTGGTTAAAGCAGATAGTAGTCTCTCAGTGATAGATTGACACCAGCAGTGTTAGGTATGTTCATCCAATATAGAGTATTGGTTAGAATGAGACTTCACAGTAACTATACTCTGGTTAAAGCAGATAGTAGTCTCTCAGTGATAGATTGACACCAGCAGTGTTAGGTATGTTCATCCAATATAGAGTATTGGTTAGAATGAGACTTCACAGTAACTATACTCTGGTTAAAGCAGATAGTAGTCCCTCAGTGATAGATTGACACCAGCAGTGTTAGGTATGTTCATCCAATAAAGAGTATTGGTTAGAATGAGACTTCACAGTAACTATACTCTGGTTAAAGCAGATAGTAGTCCCTCAGTGATAGATTGACACCAGCAGTGTTAGGTATGTTCATCAAATAAAGAGTATTGGTTAGAATGAGACTTCACAGTAACTATACTCTGGTTAAAGCAGATAGTAGTCTCTCAGTGATAGATTGACACCAGCAGTGTTAGGTATGTTCATCAAATAAAGAGTATTGGTTAGAATGAGACTTCACAGTAACTATACTCTGGTTAAAGCAGATAGTAGTCTCTCAGTGATAGATTGACACCAGCAGTGTTAGGTATGTTCATCCAATATAGAGTATTGGTTAGAATGAGACTTCACAGTAACTATACTCTGGTTAAGCAGATAGTAGTCTCTCAGTGATAGATTGACACCAGCAGTGTTAGGTATGTTCATCCAATAAAGAGTATTGGTTAGAATGAGACTTCACAGTAACTATACTCTGGTTAAAGCAGATAGTAGTCTCTCAGTGATAGATTGACACCAGCAGTGTTAGGTATGTTCATCCAATAAAGAGTATTGGTTAGAATGAGACTTCACAGTAACTATACTCTGGTTAAAGCAGATAGTAGTCTCTCAGTGATAGATTGACACCAGCAGTGTTAGGTATGTTCATCAAATAAAGAGTATTGGTTAGAATGAGACTTCACAGTAACTATACTCTGGTTAAAGCAGATAGTAGTCTCTCAGTGATAGATTGACACCAGCAGTGTTAGGTATGTTCATCCAATATAGAGTATTGGTTAGAATGAGACTTCACAGTAACTATACTCTGGTTAAAGCAGATAGTAGTCTCTCAGTGATAGATTGACACCAGCAGTGTTAGGTATGTTCATCCAATATAGAGTATTGGTTAGAATGAGACTTCACAGTAACTATACTCTGGTTAAAGCAGATAGTAGTCCCTCAGTGATAGATTGACACCAGCAGTGTTAGGTATGTTCATCCAATAAAGAGTATTGGTTAGAATGAGACTTCACAGTAACTATACTCTGGTTAAAGCAGATAGTAGTCCCTCAGTGATAGATTGACACCAGCAGTGTTAGGTATGTTCATCAAATAAAGAGTATTGGTTAGAATGAGACTTCACAGTAACTATACTCTGGTTAAAGCAGATAGTAGTCTCTCAGTGATAGATTGACACCAGCAGTGTTAGGTATGTTCATCAAATAAAGAGTATTGGTTAGAATGAGACTTCACAGTAACTATACTCTGGTTAAAGCAGATAGTAGTCTCTCAGTGATAGATTGACACCAGCAGTGTTAGGTATGTTCATCCAATATAGAGTATTGGTTAGAATGAGACTTCACAGTAACTATACTCTGGTTAAGCAGATAGTAGTCTCTCAGTGATAGATTGACACCAGCAGTGTTAGGTATGTTCATCCAATAAAGAGTATTGGTTAGAATGAGACTTCACAGTAACTATACTCTGGTTAAAGCAGATAGTAGTCCCTCAGTGATAGATTGACACCAGCAGTGTTAGGTATGTTCATCCAATAAAGAGTATTGGTTAGAATGAGACTTCACAGTAACTATACTCTGGTTATAGCAGATAGTAGTCTCTCAGTGATAGATTGACACCAGCAGTGTTAGGTATGTTCATCCAATAAAGAGTATTGGTTAGAATGAGACTTCACAGTAACTATACTCTGGTTAAAGCAGATAGTAGTCCCTCAGTGATAGATTGACACCAGCAGTGTTAGGTATGTTCATCCAATAAAGAGTATTGGTTAGAATGAGACTTCACAGTAACTATACTCTGGTTAAAGCAGATAGTAGTCTCTCAGTGATAGATTGACACCAGCAGTGTTAGGTATGTTCATCCAATAAAGAAGAGTATTGGTTAGAATGAGACTTCACAGTAACTATACTCTGGTTAAAGCAGATAGTAGTCTCTCAGTGATAGATTGACACCAGCAGTGTTAGGTATGTTCATCTAATAAAGAGTATTGGTTAGAATGAGACTTCACAGTAACTATACTCTGGTTAAAGCAGATAGTAGTCCCTCAGTGATAGATTGACACCAGCAGTGTTAGGTATGTTCATCCAATAAAGAGTATTGGTTAGAATGAGACTTCACAGTAACTATACTCTGGTTAAGCAGATAGTAGTCTCTCAGTGATAGATTGACACCAGCAGTGTTAGGTATGTTCATCCAATATAGAGTATTGGTTAGAATGAGACTTCACAGTAACTATACTCTGGTTACAGCAGATAGTAGTCTCTCAGTGATAGATTGACACCAGCAGTGTTAGGTTTGTTCATCCAATAAAGAGTATTGGTTAGAATGAGACTTCACAGTAACTATACTCTGGTTATAGCAGATAGTAGTCTCTCAGTGATAGATTGACACCAGCAGTGTTAAATTTGTTCATCAAATAAAGAGTATTGGTTAGAATGAGACTTCACAGTAACTATACTCTGGTTAAAGCAGATAGTAGTCTCTCAGTGATAGATTGACACCAGCAGTGTTAGGTTTGTTCATCCAATAAAGAGTATTGGTTAGAATGAGACTTCACAGTAACTATACTCTGGTTATAGCAGATAGTAGTCTCTCAGTGATAGATTGACACCAGCAGTGTTAAATTTGTTCATCAAATAAAGAGTATTGGTTAGAATGAGACTTCACAGTAACTATACTCTGGTTAAAGCAGATAGTAGTCTCTCAGTGATAGAATTACCAGATTGTTCCAATACATCACACAAAAACTGTTCCATACAATAGGTAGTCTGCTATTTGTATTACTTCAGCCCTGAGTCATCTATGCAATGCAGGCTTATGTGCAAATGCTGTGATAGTGTTGTAGACCTAGGCTGGGTTATAGTTTGAAAAGATTTATCTGATGTATGAATATGCTGTTGTTAGCGAACCAAGATGGCATTGTGTTCTCCAAAATTGCATTAGAATTAGGTGCTGTTGCTAAAGGCTTTTTACTTTGTAGGATTCAAATGTAAAAAATGTCTTGCTGCTTCATGTGTTAAAAGCCAGAAAGTGTTTAGAAATCTGCTATTTGTCGGTATCAAACAATAACCAGTTATAAAAGAAACAGTGTTTTAATAGACATCGGTATCTTTCTCACCTTTGACCTTTTTCCTGCACAGATATACTCAGAAGGAGGATGGAACTCTAGAAGTTTTCCCTCTAGAGAGGCAAGACGGTGGTAGTTATACATGTGTGATCAGTAACAATGTAGGAGAAACTACAAAATCTGCCAAGGTGCAAGTGATCCGTAAGTAACTGCTTTCAATGTGTCTGATTCTTGCAGCTAACCTTTGTACCTTCATTCTGAAGCTAGATTTACTAATATTTGAATATTGATAGGCAAACCAAAGTGTGCAGCCTATCCTCATGTGACAGTATTTCTCAATAGAACCGTTTTGTACACAGTTTAATATGTTGAGCAATGTCATCATGCATGATACAGCCCAATGAATGACGTATCTTGTGAACCAGGAAAACCCTATGGTTAGGGTTAACCCCTAGGTTTAAGCCTAACCCAAGAAATACTGCATCACATGTAGTATCATACAATACCGTACTTCTTGAGGCAATGCAACTTGCCACATTATAACTTGTCTTGAGAGATGGTGAACTTGAGGTCTTGGTGAAGTAGGTGGTACATAGCTGGGTTGTGGATAGGTAAACCAAAGTAGGTGATACTTAGTTGGGTTATGGATAGGCAAACCAAAGTAGGTGATACTTAGCTGGGTTACTTAGGGACATAAATCAGCTTCATCATGTTAGGATTCATCTAAGTACTCTGTCATTCCCTTGTTGATTGATTAATTAATCTCAACATATTTGTCATACACAAAGGACCATTTTTCACCCAGTCACCTTATTGTTATGTGAGTTATCAGTAGTAAACTATATGGGGGCGTTGTGGTCAAGTGGTTAAGGCAGTGGACTTGTGATGTAGGATTTACAGGTTCGAGTCCTGGCCAGATCATTGCGTTGTGTCCTTGGGCAAGGCACTTTATCTCCATTGCCTCTCTCCACCCAGGTGTATAAATGGGGACTTGCGAGGTGACTTGTAAATATAGTTGCGTGCGCAGGTTTGTGGCTGCACCCTATGGGAAGTGCCCCAGGGGACACGTGGCTGTGGTGCACTGTGGTGCCCCAGGAGAGATTGTTTGAATTGTGCACACTTTGGTGTGTAGACAAAGACAAGTTACCAAAGACCAGGGTTAAGTACAGCGCGACGAGACTTTGTTGTAAGTTGCGCCATATAAGAACTGTTAATTATTATTATTATTATTCTTTCTATTCACAGGTGATGTTGATTCTGGAAGATTCCTTGCACACAGGTCGCCTGCTTTAGGGGATCTCCCAACATCTCCTGGGATGCCAGAGCTGGTAAACCAGACTGCAGGAACAGTCACTCTACAATGGGATACTAGAAGCCTACTCGATCAGGATTATGAAGTTCATGAATATAGTGTAGAGGGTATCAACACAGAGGATCCTTCTGGTAAGCCTAGTATTCCTCCTGTAACATGGCCTTACTTCAATAATAATGATATAGCAGAGATCTGATAACTTAGACTGCGAATACACACACACATCGAATATCATTGAATGACATTTTCTCACACCATCGTACTTTATCTTCATGCACATATTGTTATATATATTGTGTTTGTGCAAAGGATTATGGGATGGGAGACTATTATATATATGTTGTTTGTGCAGGGATAATGGGGAATGGGAGAATATTATACATATATGTTGTTTGTGCAGGGGATGATGGGAATGGGAGATTTTTATATATATGTTGTTTGTGCCGGGGAATGTTGGGGATGGGAGAATTTTATGTTGATGGTGTTTGTGCAGGGGTGATGGGGTGGGGGATTTTTTAGATTTATGGTGTTCATGCAGGTGTGATGAGAAGGAGGATTTATAATTATGGTGTTGGGGCACGGGTGATATTGACAGGGATGGTCGTTGGTAACTATTGATGAAGATAAAAGATTTGCATGGAAACCCTCCTCCTATTTGTGCTGATCATTTGCCCATCTCCACACAAGGCAAGCACATCACTCCATTTAGCACCTGTTAGTGTTTTTGTATTTACATCACTCCCTCTCTTACCCTTCTCCCATATATATGCACTCTATTTTAGCTTACAATACATGGTAACATTCTTGCACTGTGACCCCCCCTCCCCCCCTCTCCAGGTTGTGACATTTGTCCTTCTGCAATTTACCATTCATTGACATGTCATGATGAATCCGGGAAAAAATGAATGAGTATCCCGAACACATTTACTCCAGTATCTGCAGTAGTGTGGGAAAATGCATAAGTAAATAACGAAATAGTTAATGCAAATGTTTGAGTTTGTCAATGCCAGTGTGTAAAACCAAACCCATATCTTTCACACCTTTTTTAGAATCCTGGCAAACCTTTGGTACTAGTGAGACCAGCAGGATTGACTTACATAACCTGCAGACAGGAATACAGATGATGTTCATAGTCCGGGCCAAGAATGCCAAAGGCTTTGGTCCTCCAAGCCCCATTTCTCATCCTGTGATTGCACTAGGTATGGATGGATTAAATGTATCAATGCACAGTTTTAGTTTTTCCCTTGTGATTCACAGTTAAGGCTCATTCTCTTTTAATTATTCCTCACAAAGGTTTTTGGTTTAATTTCATTATTTTCTCAACTACCTTCTACACATGGTGATTTTGTTACTTTCCTATTAAAGGCATTGAAGACTTGCCCCAAACCGTGGGCCACCTTGTGAAAATTAAGTTAACTTTCCGTTGCTTGCAAGTGAAGTTTTTCTCTTGTCGCTACAAAATGCAGACAGTAATGAAAAGTGATACCTTGTTATCTTTAGCTGGACCTGAGATGTCCATCGCTGTATCGTTTGTACACTGTGCTGTGGGTATTGGCCGCAGCTGTATGTACTGACTGTATACTAGTGTCTAATTACCGATGGTAGCAAGCTCTGTGTGTATTTTCTGGGATCGATGGTGGTGTCTAACACTTCTGTTACACCTCATTCGAAAACTAGGTCAGATTACCGGCATTAGACGTTCCTTTTGCGCGAGCCTTCACACCCTTTAAGTTCCTTGCAAAGTTATCCAACACAATGGAGCATTCATGAGTAAAACTGACATTGATGTTTGACTTTCAGCATGATGTCTGTACAACACCAGTGTAAAGGATGAGGAAGCTTTTCAACTTAACAACATTTCAATTTGTATATATTCTCTGCGTTTGATCATTTCGTATTGATAGCGTACTGCGTAAAAAAAAAAAACCTGTCTTTGTTTTATTTTATCACACCTGACTGGATCAGTTCCGCCAATTGGAGTAGAATCTATCACATCAGACCAGGAACCTGGTTTAGAGGAGCCCCCAATGGACCTGCCATGGGTGTATATTAATGTCGCCATCCCTCTTAGTGCTACAACCATCCAAGTTATGTGGAAGGTAAGTCAAATTTAGATACATTTGTTTCATTGGAAGTTTGTATGTAATCAGCACTACCCATTACCGATTAGTGACCATAAGAATAGACACGTTTAACTGACATGGTTACATTTTTTTTTTTCATCTTTGTGTTTTCTGACCTTGCTTTTTCTTAACATTTATGTCCAAGTTATGTGCAAAGTAAGTCAAATTTACATAACCATTACATATATTTCTTTCATTGGAAGTTTGTATGTAATCAGCACTACCCATTATCGATTAATAGTAACCTTAAGACCCGTTTACCAACATGGTTACATTTTTTTTTTTCATATTTATGTTTTCTGACCTTGCTTTATCTTTGTCTGTTTTTATGTCTGTTTCCTTTTTCTTGTTAATGTTTCTCAGGAAGAAGAAAGTGGAACTCTCGTGGAAGGATTCAAGATTCGTTACAAAGAGTCCGCTACCTCGGGACAGTGGTTGACGGAGGTCGTGTCGGATTCCAACGCAATCATTCTGAATGGATTGGAGAGCAACACAGACTATGACATCCGAGTTAATGCATTCAGCGGACATCATGATGGACACGAGAGCAATGAGGTCAATGTCCGCACTTTCGACGAGAGTAAGGAAGCCTGATGTTTCTTCGATCCCTCTGTTTTATTTCGACATTGTGTTTTTCCTGTTGCTACAAATACAGTCTTTTAGTTATACAGGTCCTCCTTTCCCCAGAAATGAAATGGTTCGCTATTGTGACATTTTTTTAATCTGCTTGCAGGCTATTAGAGGGCTCCTCTGGAAAGCAGTGCTTCTGCACTGAGCAGGACTACCCCAGTTAAAGATGACAATAATAAAAATAATAAAATTACTATATTTTGACAATTTTGTGCAAAGAACTTTTGTCGGGTCAAACTTATAAGTATTCAAATTATCATAGATTTAGTTGGATGAAAATAAACTATGTTTTATATCTTGATTCAGTATTGAGTACTTAATGGTCATCAAATCAACTTTTGATGACCTTCATTTTGAATACTTGAAGCAATTAACTTCTGGGTTTTGTAGACCAACATTAATCAACACAGGGCAATTAATTAATTAGGGCAATATCTGATATCCATAACCTCTACCTGTTGCTCCAGAGAGTCCCATTCCACAACATTGCAATATTTATTATCTGCTTCTCTTAGTTCATCAATGATATAGCACAATTAATCATTATAATAACATATTTATTAAATGAATAAGTCAAAACTAAATATTTCAATATTATGTATCATTTTCTTATCCTATGTATAAACAGAGAAACTTTAAAATTAGCTGACTTGAACATGTTTCTATATTAAAGAGAAGAATTTGAACATGAGGCCAGATTCATATTTAGTTTAGCTTTTCAAAGGGTTGCATGTGCCAAGATTGAAACACTCAGAGATCTTAAAAATGGATTATAAGCACTGAGTTGACTAACATCTGACATTGTAAAAATTTGCCTTCATTCTGTAAATACAGATGACGTCAGGGTACCAGGTGACCAGAATGTTCTCAAAACTAAACTCGATGACTGTGGCATTGCCATTAAAAAACTGGAAGTCTTGAGTCCGACAGAAATCAAGATTTCATGGCAGGTAAGTCCGACTGTAAAAGATGGTTTGAGTAGATGTTTGTTGTGGGATGTGTTTAATCCTCCCATTATTAAGAATAGCTAACATTCACATAGTATTGATGGGGTTGTTTCATGGCAGGTTAGTCCGACTGTACAAGATGGTTTGAGTAGATGTTTGTGGTGGGATGTGTTTAATCCTCCCATTATTAAGAATAGCTAACATTCACATAGTATTGATGGGGTTGTTTCATGGCAGGTAAGTCCGACTGTAAAAGATGGTTTGAGTAGATGTTTGTGGGATGTGTTTAATAATCCCATTAAGCATAGCTAACATTCACATAGTATGGATGGGGTTGTTTCATGGCAGGTAAGTCCGACTGTACAAGATGGTTTGAGTCGATGTTTGTGGTGGGATGTGTTTAATCCTCCCATTATTAAGAATAGCTAACATTCACATAGTATTGATGGGGTTGTTTCATGGCAGGTAAGTCCGACTGTACAAGATGGTTTGAGTCGATGTTTGTGGTGGGATGTGTTTAATCCTCCCATTAAGCATAGCTAACATTCCCATAGTATTGATGGGGTTTGTTTCATGGCAGGTAAGTCCAACTGTACAAGATGGTTTGAGTAGATGTTTGTAGGATGTGTTTAATCCTCCCATTAAGCATAGCTAACATTCACATAGTATGGATGGGGTTGTTTCATGGCAGGTAAGTCCGACTGTACAAGATGGTTTGAGTCGATGTTTGTGGTGGGATGTGTTTAATCCTCCCATTATTAAGAATAGCTAATATTCACATAGTATTGATGGGGTTGTTTCATGTCAGGTAAGTCCAACTGTACAAGATGGTTTGAGTAGATGTTTGTGGGATGTGTTTAATCCTCCCATTAAGCATAGCTAACATTCACATAGTATTGATGGGGTTGTTTCATGGCAGGTAAGTCCGACTGTACAAGATGGTTTGAGTAGATGTTTGTGGGATGTGTTTAATCCTCCCATTAAGCATAGCTAGCATTCACATAGTATGGATGGGGTTGTTTCATGGCAGGTAAGTCCGACTGTACAAGATGGTTTGAGTCGATGTTTGTGGTGGGATGTGTTTAATCCTCCCATTATTAAGAATAGCTAACATTCACATAGTATTGATGGGGTTGTTTCATGTCAGGTAAGTCCAACTGTACAAGATGGTTTGAGTAGATGTTTGTGGGATGTGTTTAATCATCCCATTAAGCATAGCTAACATTCACGTAGTATGGATGGGGTTGTTTCATGGCAGGTAAGTCCGACTGTACAAGATGGTTTGAGTCGATGTTTGTGGTGGGATGTGTTTAATCCTCCCATTATTAAGAATAGCTAACATTCACATAGTATTGATGGGGTTGTTTCATGTCAGGTAAGTCCGACTGTACAAGATGGTTTGAGTCGATGTTTGTGGTGGGATGTGTTTAATCCTCCCATTATTAAGAATAGCTAACATTCACATAGTATTGATGGGGTTGTTTCATGTCAGGTAAGTCCAACTGTACAAGATGGTTTGAGTAGATGTTTGTGGGATGTATTTAACCCTCCCATTAAAGGCATTGAAGACTTGCCCTAAACGGTGTGCCGCACTCTGAAAAAGTTAACTTTCCATTGCTTGCAAGTGACGTTTTGTTTGTGTCGCTACAAAATGCAGACAGTAATGAGATAATGTGATACCTTGTTATCTTTTATCTAGACCTGAGATGTCCATCACTGCTATGTACACTGTGTTGTGGGTATTGACCGTAGCTGTATGTATTGACTGTACACTATATCTAATTACCGACGGTAGCAAGCTGTGTGTGTATTTTCTGGGATCGATGGTGGTGCCCAACACTTCTGTTACACCTCATGCGAAACTAGTTCAGATTACCTGCATGAGACGTTTCTTTGTGCGCGAGTCTTCACACCCTTTAAGCATAGCTAACATTCACATAGTATTGATGGGGTTGATCATCACAAATATATCAATCATGTAAGGTAACTGGTAAATTTTAACATTTATGTAACAGCTACAAGGGTAAACTATTGTGTATATTTAATTTGATTGACTAGCTCGACAGAAATGCAGATTACATTGGGGGATTCTATGTGAAACTCCAGGCAGTGAATAATCCAGATGAGGTGATCACTACCATAGAAACCGAACGGGTTAAAATCATCCACAACCTACAGCCATGGACAGCCTATGCTGTCTCTGTACAACCTTTTGCTGGAGTCTTGAGGGGCCCTGAGACGGACAGACAAGTGATCCGAACAGCCGAGACTGGTATGTAGAAACCGTATACGTAGAAACAACATGAAACCGTATACGCAGAAACAACATGAAAACCGTATATGCAGAAACAACATGAAAACCGTATATGTAGAAACAACTTGAAAACCGTATATGTAGAAACAACATGAAAACCGTATATGTAGAAACAACATGAAAACCGTATATGTAGAAACAACATGAAAACTGTATATGTAGAAACAACATCAAAATCGTATATGTAGAAACAACATGAAAACCGTATATGTAGAAACAACATAAAAACCGTATATGTAGAAACAACATGAAAGCCGTATATGTAGAAACAACATGAAAACTGTATATGTAGAAACAACATGAAAGCCATATATATGTAGAAAAACACATGAAAACGGTATATGTAGAAACAACATGAAAACCGTATATGTAGAAACAACATGAAAACCGTATATGTAGAAAAAACATGAAAACCATATAGGTAGAAACAACATGAAAACCGTATATGTAGAAACAACATGAAAAACGTATATGTAGAAACAACATGAACACCGTAAATGTTACATTCTGTGACTATTGCTGCTTGACAAACTCACTATCAGAAAATGTGATGTCAGCATATGGAATTGATTCTCTAAGTCAAATTCAGTTAGTGTGCTAGGAAACATGTCATTAACATTACTTGTGTGCATCGAGCACTAGGCTAGGCTGATGAACCATTTACACATACTACAAATAGTTGATGAGTAATGGCCCCTACTTATTCATTCTAAGATTCACATTGAAGAAAATGATGGTTGTGAAAAATTACGCATTTAGAGAGACAGTTCTTAGATTACATATTCATAAAACATTCATGCAATTTTTATTCTCAAAGAATTGTTTATTTTATGTTATTTCATTTCATTTCAATTACGCATTTAGAGAGACACTTCTTAGATTACATATTCATAAAACATTCATGCAAGTTTCATTCTCAAAGAATTGTTTATTTTATTTTGATTTCATATGATTTCACTTTTTTTTTTTATGATGCCCATAACTATTTGTTGCTGGAATTTGGTTTCAATTTGCAGCACCTCTAGCTCCACCAGAGGTAATTGTTTTCCGGCCGTTTAATGTGACAACTTTCGAGGTTCAATGGCATGCTCCACCAAGAGAAGAAGTCCCTGGAATTATTCTGGGATACCACATCTTCTGTAGGAATACTCCCACCAACCAGCAAAGAAATGTTACAATACCCGGTAATTCAACGTTTGTGGGACTCATTGGCGATCTCGCTCCCGGGCTGTCATATGGAGTCAAAGTAGCTGCCTTCACTGTGGCTGGAATGGGTCCTTTTAGCGCCACAAAGTTTGCAAGACTACCACCTGGTGAGCAATTTTGCAGTTTTTATGTCATTGTTTAAAGAGTAACTGGAAATTTCCAAATGTTTTGTTTTACTAATGTTCTTATTGTCTATAAATGGTTAGTATTATGGTCAGTGGATGTGAAGAGTCACAAATTAACAGTGCAAACAGCTTTGATGTTCTTTGAATTTCATAGCAAGATCATGAAAAGTGAATCTCTAGTGAACTACTAATAAATAATAATAATCGCAGTTATTTTTACGACTCTTAAGCGACCACAAATGTGGGAGAAACCTGTAAGGGCTTTTGGATTACAACTAACACTTCGGGTAGCCTCCAATTCAACATTTTAACTCAAAAGTTGGAATCTTAACAATTTTGAAAGTCATTTCAGATGGGAAAAATGTAGATTGCTCTTGGATGAAAACCCCACCTTACTATGACCCAGCCCGGTATCGAACCAGGAACCTCCGGATTTCTAAGCCTCATTGCTTCACATGCCACTGTCTTTATCCACTCGGCCAAAGCACCAGTAGCAGTTGACTGCATCATTCAATTTATACTCCTTTCCCACCCCCCCCCCAATCCACAGACATATAACAACTAAGTTGGTAATGCAACCTGTTTGCCAAACTGAACTTTTGAAGATGTTTATTGCCTGAATAGATAATAATAATAATAGTAATAATAATACATAAATTTTATATAGCACCAAACAAACTATTCTCGTAGCACTTAACATAATAATAACAATTATAACATATATGCTTTGGTGAAAAGATACGTTTTGAGTGCTGATTTGAAACCGTTCACAGTATTGCACATTTTTACATGTTCTGGAAGTGAGTTCCACAGGCACGGTGCACTGGATGCGAACGTTCTCAAGCCGTAAGTCTGTGTTTTTACTCTAGGGATGAGTAACATCAGCGATGAATTAGAGCGAAGTGAGCATGCGGATGATGCTCGGAGCTGAAACATGACGTAAAGAGCAGTTCCTTACATTTGTTCTGCTATTCATAAAATGGTACAACATTCATATACTAAATTGCACTGAATAATCGGGGTTGTCCTTTTCTTCCTTTGATCAGCTCCTAACGGACCCACAAGTCGTGGCGATGGCGATTCATCCAAGACAGATGATGCAGACTCAGAGGGCATGAGCTTTATTTCTCATCCAGCATTCTTCGCCATCTTTGGATTGTTTATTCTCCTGGTAATAACCAGCTGTATTCTTCTTCTTCGACGACGACGTAAGAGGAGGAAGCACACACACTCTGTAAATAATGACAAAGGTAATTAAGAAATGAGTAATCATTTCAATCAAAGGCATTGAAGACTCGCCCCAAAACCGCTTTCCGCCCTCTGAAAAAGTTAACTTTCTGTTGCTTGCAAGTGAAGTTTTTTTCTTGTCGCTACAAAATGCAGACAGTATTTCAATGTGATACATTGTTATCTTTTATTAAGACCTGAGATGTCCATCGCTGCTATGTACACTGTGCTGTGGGTATAGACCATAGCTGCATGTATTGACTGTACACTAGTGTCTAATTACCGACGGTAGCAAGCTGTGTGTGTATTTTCTGGGATCCATGGTGGTGTCTAACACTTCTGTTACACCTCATTCAAAACTAGGTCAGATTAACGGCATCAGACGTTTCTTTGTGTGGGAGTCTTCAATGCCTTTAAGGGTGTGGACGGGTATCCTCAGAGATGAGGGAGGGGTATAGCAATGGGTTCGAACGAGGGCAATGTTTTGAAATAATAACCAACTTAAGATGCCTCCTGTTAAGTATTTGATTACTTAATTGCCAAGCAAGTTATATGTTACAGCTTCTAAACATCTATGCATGTTAAGAATTGTTCATTCAAACACCATCCATTTGTTCACTAACAGGTATGAAGAGTGTTACATTAACTTTTGATTCCTTAATTGCCATCATGGTTTGGCGGGGTGTATGGGTAGGGCTGGTTCAAATCTTGAGGATCAATGGTTGCTTTAGCTATGGGTTAACAGACTCTGCTGCACATTAATATTTTCTCAGACTTGCTGATCAGGCAGCGTTGTTTGGTCTTTTGACTCAGAATTACAGTATTCCATCTTTCTATTGCTTGATATACTGAAAGTGAATGTAACAGTTTAATTTTTTATATCCTCTTTTGTTTTTACAGAAAATGCTGCCAAAGAGAATGCCCATAAACTGTGAGTAGCTTGTGGGATGTATATGCAACAATTTCACATCAAAAGTTAAGACCTTTTTCAGTTTGAGTCTTTGGCTTGACAAATGTTCAAGTTCCGATGCCTTTCATCTTCTCTATTTCATCTACAAACAAAATGCCGGCAAAAATGAGAATTCTATGATCGAAGGATGTGAACAACATCAAATGCACATTCAAGTTTATCTTGCAAGAAAGTGAAAATGTGCTCTGGGAGTAAACTCAGATGCTAAAGGACTCATACCTGTACTCGATATAAAGTACTTGGTTTTTGCTCAGGACGAGTACTTTACGAATACTCATACATAAAAATAAAACAAAGTCATGTAAAACTGATTGTACAACAGGAAGCCACATAATATTCCATCTTTTTGCCATTCTATTATATTAATCTACAGTAAACACTGGTAGTGTCGAGTAAGTAAAAGTTGCATTGAGTGATAGTAAGGTCCAACTAGTGAAATAAAAACATTATTTCTGTCTTAGTCAACCTTCTTGCAAAGGAAATCTTTTTCATAAGATAAAATTCCACCTTAGATGCCCCATTCACTCAATATATTAGTGCTTGCATTTCGTCAATTATGTAATATATGAATTTAGCTGTATGGATATAAGGAGTTTAGCTCATTCTGTGTTATAATCATTGATTCTACAAAGAGTTGCTTGCATCTAGTTAACCAAAGAGGATCTTGCTCAGATTAGACATTAGCTAGTGTACAAATGTTCATACCTATCAGTAAACCAATGAGGATCTTGCTCAGATCAATCTATTAGACCAGGCTTTCCCTAACTTTATTCCACCACGAACCCCCTGTGGATGTCAGAGTTGTCCACGAACCCCCAACTTTTCGAGACACGATCTGAGTCATTATTATACTATATTACGCATAACAGTGCTTCGTTAAAGATCAAGTTCATAGTGTAATATTGTACTGTTATGTCATTGTACACCAACTTCACCAAAGTCATGCGGCCTGTGTCTGTTTCATAATTCAGTTATTTATGACATGCATGGTAAGGTACTAATATGGCAACATATGCGTATGATACGTGAAAAAAGTTTGTCGATAGGTATGACTTTTGAACATTACTAAATTATATATATATTTTAGTTCAACAAAAAGTACTCTAGTTTTAACTTTCAGAACGTCTCACGAACCCCTGGATGGACTCACAAACCCCCTGGGGGTTCATGCAGCCCAGTTAGGGAACCCCTGTATTAGACAGTATCTAATGTTGAAATGGTTACCTATTTGGGATTTATTATTTAAGTAATCCTCTCAGGTGAAACTGCTATTTCTTCCCCAACATTCTTATTCTGGTTCTGTCTTTCCTTTACAGTGGTCATGTTGCAATGACTAAGGGCCATACAGGTAAGAAATAGGTAACATTGAAGATTTGTGGTGGCTGCAAAAGTTCCATGTGAGCAAACTGCTGTTGTATATTGTATGTTTAATGTTAGTATAAAGGTACCGCAATGCATGCTTGTACCATGCAGTAGCAACTATATGCTAATCTCCTCTCTATGTGGTATGCTCTGGGTACTTGCTTGGGGTCCTATAGTAAAAGGAATGGATATCTTGTTACACTGTGGAAAACACTTGACTTAATCCTACATTGAATTCTTCCCTTTGTACAGTTTTGTTTTCAGGAGCTACTTTGTGTTAACTAATATACATAGTAGACAGTATCAATTGAATGTATGGTGCATTCATTGACATCATTATATTATGATAATGGATCATGAATTGTCAGAGAAGTCTATAGCTGATATTTACCGCTTTTTGTGCATGCCATGGAATTTATTGCTTTCAAGTTTGATCTTGTAAAATTATTATCATGGTGTTTTTCTTCCAGTCAAGACCCTGTTGAGTTTTTAAAGCTTTATACGCATTTGAGTTCAGGTTCCCAAATCTTGTGCTTCAAGATTTGAGATTTGTATCGGGAAGATGTTTTAGGGGAATTTGACATTTTGCTTTCACTTTTGTTTTGGTTCAACCCTTGTTCATGTGCCTTTGCTTTCTTGGTTTCTGTTGCTATCAGCTTGTTGTAGTGGTGATGGGTCTTCATCATCTGCATCCTCAGACACTTTGGAGAAACCCCCACCTCCGACTAACCCTCCGAGTAACCCTACATCCAATTGGCCCGGGAACCAAATTCCATCTCATTGGCTTCAGGAGGCATATGGTAAGCTTAAATAATCATTTTGCAGTCAACGTGGCACAACAAGTGTAAAAAATTATCAGCCAAAAAAGTATCAGTCAAAACTAAGAAAATACGTACTTATGTTTCCATAATTTAAGTTTCAATCATCCATAGTGTCGTGGACATTAAGGTTGGTAAATTACTTGATAAAACTCTGGAATCATCACATGTACTTTGTTTATACACATAGAGAGGAATGAAGTTAATTCTGCCTGTAATGCCAACATTTTACTTGCGTCAAAAAGTTTTCGAAAAGTACATATAAGACTTGAGGGAGCTTGGATCAATCAATACAAGTTGAATCAATATTTGAAGCAAGTTGGGATATCAGTATATGCACTTAAGGTTGCATAGATGTGAAAGTACTCTCAAGGATTCTACAGAGTAAAAAATATAATTCCTAGAAAAATGCTAGAAAATAAAGAGTGCGATGAAAAGAATAAGTTGGAAGGCTTACAGATTTGTATCAAGGCCATGGGCTTCTCACACAGCTTCATAGCAGTTCACTAATGGTCATGCTAACTTATAAATGTGCAATTCAACAGACACTTCCAGAGTGCTACAGTGTGTGTGCTACATCTATGCATAACCTGGGGTCATCCCAAAGGGTGCAGAAGCAATCCAACTATTTTCACAAGTTACCTCACTGGTCCTAATTTACACACCTGGGTGAAGAGAGACAAGCAAGATCAATTGCCTTGCCAATGGACAAAGCATATTGACCAGCCAGTAGCATAGCCAGAGGGGGCAGGGGGGCAGAGTGCCCCCCACAGAAATCTTTGGGGACACGAAGGGTGACTGAAAAATCAAAGGGAGCAAGAACAATAAAAACTAAATGTACTCCAACCTGGGGTATGGGCCAATGAAGGGGTGGGGGGTGGGGTCAACTACTAATGAGAATGTAATGAAAAGTCACCTCAAGAATATGTGCACAAAGTGCGGGGGGGGGGGGTTCAACCTCGAAATAGAACTCATCGAATGGTCACCTCAAAAAAATATGTGCGCTACGCGCGCATATGCAGTGTCTCTCTGAGGGGTCATATATTTGTATTCTCATATATATGTTTCTTCAATATGTGATATAGCCTGATGGTTTTTGACTGTGCAGGCGCGCACATTATTTTTTCGTTTTTTCCCCCCCAAAATTGGTAAAGATTTTGTACCCCAAAAAAGGAAAGTTTTAGTACAAAAATGTAGTTAAAAAAAATAGAATGATAACACCATTTTATATCTAAGCCCTTTTCGAAAAACAAAAATTTCCCCCCTCTCCTTATAGGCTACCTCTCCCCCAGGATGCTGCTCCACCACTATGTGTCTGAATATGAGGACAGAAATTTAACTTTTCCCCCCCCCCAGCCCCACACCAAAAACCTGGCTATGCCCCTGCTAATGACCTGGCCATTACTTGAATCAGCAATTCTTAAATCTCATTGCCTTAAACAAGTTAACAATTTCAGCACAACGTTGCAAAAAATGGCACCAATTGTTACCAATCTAGTATTGTTTCTGTATTACTAAATGAACAATTAATCTCATGAAAGATGTGCTCTATTTTGATGATCATGACAGACTATACCTGATAATGACGATGTTAAGGGTTGTTACCAATTGTGTGAAATCTTGCATGGTATTATTTGTTAACCTGTTTTGCGGGAAAGCTTTAAAATCTGTTTTTACTGTCACATGTTTTATTAGCTGAAGAAACCAAAACTGAATGTGTGTTGCTGCTGTGTCTTTTGTGTTTTATTGTAAACTGAACAGATCCTGTTGGTGGAAATCTATTTACACTGGAAGCATCTGCTGTTTCTTTGATAAATTCAGTGCAGACTGTACTGTTCTCCATGTTAAGTCTAAGAGCATGCTTCAGGGTTTGGTTTTGTCTTGCTTCAAGTTTGCTGCATGGGTTTATTGAACACATGTCTGGGTTTTCTACAGTATGGAAAGAAACAATGTTGGCTTAAGTTGTCTCTCTCCTCATTTGACTGGCTTTAACAAAATTGACACAAAATTGACCATTTTCATGGTTAAAAACTTCTTAGGTTTAAGGCTCAAAGCCATTTTATGGGAATGCTGTATTGTCTCTCAAAACTTATGTTCTCGTTCAAAGTATTTTGCATAATGTTTAATGACACAATGACCAATTGTTCTGTTCAGATGGAAGTATTACATTCTGTATAATTCACTTATTATTGCATCATTCATATACATTTGATGTCATGAAATGTTTAATCATTTTGTTTCAGATCCACCACAGTTTAATGTTAATGTGAACCCCCCTAACAAGGCTTACCTTCGCCAAAATAGCCTCACCAGTAGTGGAATTGGAAGCTCAAACTACCCAACACTCTCCACTTTTCATGGAGCCCATTTGGGTGCCAAGTAAGTCCTCATACCTGTCATACCTTAATCCATTAGCAGTATCCTGAAAACTGACTGAATAAGACAGTATTTGTGCAAGATGCTTCACTTGTATACATTGTAGATGGTGATATGCAAGGCATGTTGAGGTTTATTGCCCTTGCAGAGCACAATGAAAATATGCAAACTACCCGACTTACAAAAAACACAGCAGAACATTTGCAAATAATTGTCAATCGGTCCATGAGTGTGCTTACACTAGAATCAGTGGTGGAGTGTCCATACAGCCAGAGGGGGCGGATGCCCCCTCCCCCCTGACAGACTCAAATGGACTGCTGGCGCCCTTTACAGCTTTTTACCACTTTTTACTTATTCGCGATTATTGACTTTTTTATTGCGCTCTCATCTACCTATTGACATTTGTCACATTTTGTTGGTGTAAGTTCGAGATGACACCTACTTATTCTTCGTTTATCTGCAAATTAGCCAGACCCGGAAAGGGTCATTTCCGGCAATCTAGGTTTTTTTCTTTACTCAAAAAAATTCTGTACGCTACGCACCAACCTGTGGTGGCGCTCCGCTTAGATAGTGTCGAAAGGGCCCCTACAGACCATTCTCGCTCCTGCTGAACAATACCCCTAGCTCCGCCACTGACTAGAATTGCAAGAATAAGTCACTATTCGTGGATCTACAGGTGAAGCAAAGGTAACACAATTGAAGAGCACTGCCCACTAATTTTGTTTCATCTCTTTCATCAACAAGCCATGAATGTGACAATTATCTGTCTGTGTCCGTCAGTAAGAAATATATCAACCAATTTCTGAGAGTAAAAGGCAACGATGCACAAAATGTTCTTGATTAAATTAAGAAATGGTTTTCTCATGCCACAAAAGTGTCTATTAGCTATAGTCTATTAGCTATAGTCTATTAGCTATAGTCAAAAGTGTCTATTAGCTATAGTCTATTAGCTATAGTCTATTAGCTATAGTCAAAAGTGTCTATTAGCTATAGTCTATTAGCTATAGTCTATTAGCTATAGTCAAAAGTGTCTATTAGCTATAGGTTGCATCAAAAAACCTGTCGTTTTTTCCAGTTGGTTAACTGAGTGATCTGACAGTCCCATCTATTTGCACCTTTGTTGAGCTGCGTATTCGTCTATTATGCAACTCATCACACAGCTAGTAGCCAAATCACTATCAGTTCAATGCAGACATGGCAAGGTTTGCAGGAGATGAAGTTTCAGTAAGTTGAGGTCAAGAGAGCTGAAAAATGCAACCTATGGTTCATGGACTAATTCTCATCATGTGCTTCCCCTCACAGCTCCCCAGAATATGCAGTGGTAGAAAATCCAGATGGCACATCGACACCCAGTCCAGGACCAGGTATAGCATATGGACCTCCAGTGCACCCTAACTTTCTTCCCGTAGGGTCTCTGTCAGGACTTCATCCTCACCCGGGCCACCACCACCACCCTATGGGGGAGGACCCAGAGCCATATGCCTCATCTACCCTGGTACTTCCATCCTTCAGAAAGCCCCAGTGCAGCGACAGTAGTTCCGAGTGGACCAATTCATGGAACTCTCAGGACCACCGAAAGAAGACCGAAAGACAACTCCCTCACTTTGAACAAGGGAGAAAAGGTTCCAGAGATGATGGCAGGGTTAACCTGGGGAGTGGTCCACCTGTTCCAAGAAGAGGTGGGTTACATATTGATGTATGCCAAATTGAATCCTGGTTGTACCGTCATAACAGAGTAGTGCAAAGATCTTAATTATCATCAACATTTTCTGGTTGTGGTTTGGGCCTATATCATGTAGTATTTAGCAAACTGAATTGATGATATGAATATTGTACTTCAGTAGCTTGGGCTTATATCATGTAGTATTGAGCAAACTGAAATAATGATATGAATATTGGAGTCCAGAAGCTATGGCCATATATCATGTAATATTTAGCAAACTGAAATGATGATATGAATATTGGAGACAAATTGCTGGTGAATTGATTGTTGAAAATTTGTACATTAAAGTTAAATAACTGTGATTACTAGTGCCAAAAAATGTGTGTGGTTCATGTAGACCTTACAAACATCTTCAAACATTCATTTTATATTTTTTTCTCAAAAAGTTGTCGACAATTGTTAAACATTTTTCACAGAGAAGATTTGTTCAAATATTGTGTAGGTGGTTGGATTTAGTGTGCACTGTATAACTGTAGTTAACTATACATGTGGTTT
Source organism: Apostichopus japonicus (assembly GCF_037975245.1). Taxonomy (NCBI): domain Eukaryota; kingdom Metazoa; phylum Echinodermata; class Holothuroidea; order Aspidochirotida; family Stichopodidae; genus Apostichopus; species Apostichopus japonicus. Next base: position 22,409,247 of record NC_092572.1, read on the forward strand.
GGTTTATCTATAGATCATTCTGTATAACTATATTTAACTATATATAACTAGATTAAACTATACATGTGGTTTGGTTTATGTAAAGATCATTCTGTATAACTATATTTAACTATATTTAACTATATATAACTATATTTAACTATATATAACTATATTTAACTATACATGTGGTTTGGTTTATCTATAGATTATTCTGTATAACTATATTTAACTATATATAACTATATTTAACTATACATGTGATTTGGTTTATCTAAAGATCATTCTGTATAACTATATTTAACTATATATAACTATATTTAACTATACATGTGGTTTGGTTTATCTATAGATCATTCTGTATAACTATATTTAACTATATTTAACTATATATAACTATATATAACTATATTTAACTATACATGTGGGTTGGTTTATCTATAGTTCATTCATACTTAGTAAAGATTCCTAAATCCTATTGGTCCATTCAGGTCAGCTGACTGTGGTTAATCCTGTGAGTAACGCACGGTAAAATTATGGGGCATCACTTTAATAAATCTTTGGTTATATGTAACCAAAAAAGTTTTGTTTTATGATTTTTCCCCCCACACAAATGGTAGTGTATGAATGAACGGGGTTAATCAACGGTCTAGCGTGCGTTACTCACATGATTAATGCACTCTGGGTGTGAATGCTATCGCTGGATGCACTCGGACTCCGCCCTCGTGCATCGCTTGCATTATCCCCCGATCGTGCATTAATCCTGTGAGTAACGCACGCTAGACCGTTGATTAACCCCTTAATCACTCTGTATAACTATATTTAACTATATATATCTATTCTTAACTATACATGTGGTTTGTTTTTTCTATAGATCTTTCTGTATAACTATATTTAACTATATTTAACTATATATAACTATATTCAACTATACATCTGGTTTGGTTTATTCTATAGATCATTCTGTATCAGGATTCTCAGATCAATCCAGCTTGTATTCATCTGCCAGTTCACAAGGTTTGTTAAGACATTAAATTATTTTATACCATCTTAATTTATTGCTTTGGAAATAAGGAATATTCCACAGGTAATGAAAAGGTAATGTTCTGCCATTGCTTTCCAACTTTGTCGATAAATTTCTCTGCCAGTGGTCAACCTACTTTTTTCATAGCTATGGTTTAATGATATATTAGATTTAAAGTGAGCTTTAGTGAGGATCATGTATCATATGTAATAATATCACACATCTACTACAGAAGGTACAAGTTGTACACCAGTCAGTACAGAGACAGACTGGCCACAACCATACAAATAAATGCATCACAAAATTAGGATACATAGCTTTGGCTGTACAGTTAACAATAGCCGGTTTGTAATAAATGCATTATTAAATTAGGATACATATCTGAGACTGTACAGTAAACAATGGCCAGTTTGTAATAAATGCATTACAAAATTAGGATACATAGCTTAGACTGCACAGTAAACAATGGCCAGTTTGTAATAAATGCATGACAAAATTAGGATACATATCTGAGACTGTACAGTAAACAATGGCAAGTTTGTAATAAATGCATTACAAAATTAGGATACATATCTGAGACTGTACAGTAAACAATGGCCAGTTTGTAATAAATGCATTACAATATTAGGATACATAGCTTAGACTGTACAGTAAACAATGGCCAGTTTGTAATATATGCATTACAACTGAGACTGTACAGAAGACAATGGCCAGTTTGTCTCTGTACTGACTGGTGTAAAACTCACACCTTGTGTTAGTAGCTGTGTTATCAATCTATTTATGTATCATATATCAATATCTATCATTACAATCTCTGATCATTCTAGGAGGAGGCCACAGGGTTTATCGTCATCACCTCAGGAAGAACAACCAATCACCTGCCAATTGGTCAGAATTGATGCCGCCTCCACCCGAACAGTCTCCTCCTCACGACCCAAATGCTCCGCCCCCTCTACCGACACAGCCTAGACCGGGTGCACAGTCTAGTATGGATGGGCAGCATATGTCTGCTCAGCATCACAATCAATTGGTGAATATTCATCATAATCCAGTCATGAATATGCATCACCAGCATGTCAAAACTGACTTTCCAGCAAATAACGTGAATATTCACGACGTGCATAACGGCGGGCAACCAATGGGATTGGGTATGCATGATCATAGTGTCCACACCCAGCAACAGCAGATGGGGATGGGCCTGCCTGATAATTATTCATCTGGTGGCTACAGTGGACAGTTTGAACAGCAGCAGCCAGGATTCAATATGCACAGGACACCGCAACCTATTCATGGTTACAATTACGATGGGACCTTCCCACCGAACAATCAGGGATTCCACTCCCTCGAACGACAGGAATTTTGCGATCATTGTCCAGATTGTAAGAGTGCTAAATCCATGCAAGCGCACGGAGGTAGTTTCCACGGTGAACACAGACGGAATCAATCGCCTCGGACGGTACAGAATCTTAACGGTCAGAATGGGGCTCACGACACACGGACGTATCCAGGACCAGCCCATGGGGACCACTTTCAGATGGCTCCGATGAGCTATCAAAACTCTTCCCCTAGGCCCCACAAGAAGGCCCCACCCCAAGGGGATCCCCCATATGCTCGGATGCAGAGCGGGGGTAGCACAGACCAGTACAGTGAAGGCAGTGGATCTTCAATAGCATCTCAGAGAGTGTTCGCTGATCCTCGACACGCTCAAATTGGTCAGGAACTGCTAAAGTATATGTCTCAAGGGGAGCTGCGGGCCTTGGCAGGGAACAACGAGGCTGGATATGCCCCGATGAAACCAACCCAAATGGCCTCTAAAGATGGTAAATGAAAGGTTTTAAAGTTGCTCTTTATACATCATTTAGTTCCTGTTTATTTACCTCGGTAGTGTTCATCTTCTTGCGTCTAATTGGCTGAGTCCAACTAAAATATCAAAGTTGAACAAACTATCTGTCATCGAGACAACGCTCAATGAAGCTGAACAAGTAGTCAGAGGTTTCAACCCGTTTATTTGCACACATTGCTCAACAGGACCAAGGTGAAAACTATTAAGTAAAAATATCAAACCATTAATATTAAAAGAGGTAAACAATTATGATATCTAGCCCCTTAATACCTATATAAAACTTGTATGATACTTACATACTAAGGATCTCTGCTATAGGAGCACATGCGATGCCTCTCTGAACCAGGAGAGGAATGAAGCATATGTAGTTCACATAATACCTAAGTATGCATTGATTACGTAAATATGCAAAGCGAGGAGGCGGGTATAAACGGTCACACCATAAACACCATAAGGCGAGGGCAGCATTAACCTTTGCTCGACCTCGACTTAGCGGATATTTCCCTATGGTCATGCTAAGGAATAACACACATCGGCAACGATGACACTATCTATGTTATATATTTACCTTGCTAATTTTATAACCCTATTCCACTGTTCTTCCAACCACCTCACCCCCTCCCCCTTCCCTACTATTTCTCCTGTGCTACTATTCTATTACATTTCTTAATACTACCATAGGGCATGCTGCCAAGAGGAGGTCCACAGTCTCTGATTCTGAAATGGATGAGGGGATGAGAGATACAGACTTTGAGCTTGTTAGCAATGGTAAGTCTGTTTATTGGAAATCTTGAAGGTATCTGGATTAGTGTATGGATTGGTCTATGGATTATTGAATGGTATATGGATTAGTCCATGGATTATTGAAAGGTATATGGATTAGTCTATGGATTATTGAAAGGTATATGGATTAGTCTATGGATTATTGAAAAGTTTATGGATTAGTTTATGGATATTGAAAGGTATATAAATTAGTATATGGATATTGAAAGGTATATGGATTAGTCTATGGATTATTGACAGGTATATGGATTAGTCTATGGATTATTGAAAGGTATATGGATTAGTATATGGATATTGAAAGGTATATGGATTAGTCTATGGATTATTAAAAGGTATATGGATTTCTCTAGGGATTATTGAAAGTTATATGGATTAGTATATGGATATTGAAAAGTATATGGATTAGTCTATGGATTATTGAAAGGTATATGGATTAGTCTATGGATATTGCAAGGTATATTGATTAGTATATGGATATTGAAAAGTATATGGATTAGTTTCTGGATATTTAAAGGTATATGGATATTGAAAGGTATATGGATTAGTCTATGGATTATTGAAAGGTATATGGATTAGTTTCTCTTTCATTTCATTTATTTATTTAATTATAGAGCAAAAAGTTAACATACATTGGAGAAATCTTGAAATGTAACAGAGCTTTCGTTAGATGTTTGACATCTTCTGTCCCTTCTGTTACTGTTACTTGTCATTTAGCCTTTGAAGAAGATCCTGCTAGGATCGAAACGTCAGGCCAACTTACTTTTACACATTCTCCTACACAAGCTCTCTAGTGGATAAGCAGTTTGCTAACAGTTTTTATTTTATTTAGATGTTTGACATGTGTGATGTTTTGTTTCTGTTTCTCTCAGGTCGTTTATCTGCTTCCTGTGCCTCTCTGACTAGTTGCAATACCAGCCAATGTAACTCTGACTGCTCAGGATCAGAGGGTTCCCTCATCGCTCAGATGGACATTAACAGCGCGCTTTCAAAGATGGAGAACAAATTATCAGGTAACAATTGCAGGCAAGGAAAATTGAAAATATCCTAAATCAGGAGCTGAAGCTTACTGGAAGGAATAATAATAATAATAATAAATGAGACTTATATAGTGCCAAATCAGTAGACAAAAGTCACTGCTCAAGGCGCTTTACAAAGAAAGCAGATTAATTTACAAAAGAACAAGTGAAAAGATGGGTCTAAAGTAGACTTTTTGAATGTAGAAATTGGAATACCATTTGTGATTCCTGTTATAAGAGGTCTGGAGGGAACAAAAATATGAATGAGACTGTTAGATGGACCATCTCATAACACACTGTAGTATTTATTTCTGGTACTACATCATCAATCAAGTAACATATATATATATATTTGGTTTTTCTTGTTTAACTGGTTGTTTTTCTTTCGTTTTCCTTCCTTTATTTTCAATCATTTACATTCATCCAGTCCGCAAGTTTATTAATTATATTCTGATTGGCAAGAAGTTGATTGGCTAGCTTTTGTAACTTCTTGCTATTTTTGAAAGATATTCCTGGAGCAGTGTCCACTATGACATGTGTCCACTATGGCATGTGTCCACTATGACGTGTCCAATATGACATGTGTCCAATATGACATGTTTCCACTATGGCATGTGTCCACTATGGCATGTGTCCACTATGACATATGTCCACTATGATATGTGTCCACTATGACATGTGACTACTATGACATGTGTCCACTATGACATGTGTCCACTATGACACTATTAAACTGTTGTCCTGATTGGTTGATCATTTGTAGCTCTCTTTCATCTTATATTTTGTCTGATTTCTATAGATGAAACTTCCCAGAATGGACTATCATCTACACCGACTAACACTCCAAAAGCCGGTAAAAAACAACCCATTGGTACAACAATGGTGTCACGGTTTGATGGTTCGAAAGTAAAACCCGCTCTCCTTCACCAAAAGCCAGATAGCAGCCAGCGATCGTTGGCAGCAGGGACACAAGAGGATGTAGTTTGAAAAGCGAGAAGATATTGCAACATTGTCTCAGATGAGGATGTAAGCTTTGGCTTCAAGTTACAAAGACAGAACATGAAGTCATTTAATATGAAGTAAACATTATTCTAATTTGGCAAACCTTAGACATTTCCAAGCAACTGCTGCAAACTATCTGAGTGTAGAGCTAATCCTGAACTCCTGGATTTACTACTCAATGGTCATCCTGGTAACAAGTGACATAAGTGATTGGAGCTGTAGAACATTAACCACATACATGAATATCTTTATGCTGAGCTTCCTCCTGGGTCTACCTATGTACTCAATGGTCGTCCTGGTAACAAGTGACATAAGTGATTGGAGCTGTAGAGCATTAGCCACATACATGAATATCTTAATCCTGAGGAATTCATGGATTTACCTATGTACCCAATGGTCGTCCTGGTAACAAGTGACATAAGTGATTGGAGCTGTAGAGCATTAGCCACATACATGAATATATTCATGCTGAGTTGACCTAGGGATTTTATTGCACATACCAGAATGAACCCATAGGCCATCAGTGTAGGTAATCATAGCTGGGTGGACATACATGCAAGACCAAACGAGCCATTGGTAAAACTACAGGGACTTGTGATAATAAACATAAATGAATGGTCCTGGGGTTATTACTGAATGGTTCTATAGACCTACCCAAATCAACCATGGGCTACAGACAGGAGTGTGATGAGTGACAGAGCTGAAAGATTTAATGAAGTGTCTATGGCTGGGGTGGGCAACCCAAGGCCCGCGGGCCACATGCGGCCTGCCAGTGAGTTTTTGCGGCCTGTGAGATGTCTCAAGAAAAAGAAAAAAAACAATCTATTTTACATCATCTAGCTGCTTAGAATTTATTGGCTCTAATGATGCTGTCAGGTAGGCCTATTATCCCCATTAATTATCAACTGTACTATATTGGCATTATGTTTTTGTGAATACAGATTAAGTACACACACCTATTCCTTGAAAGTCCTCGGAATCAAAGGTTTGAAATCAACAACAGCAAGTCGTTGGTTAGTTGCGGCCCAGTCAATATTTCACTCCTTATATCTGGCCCATTTATTCAAAAAGGTTGCCCAGCCCTGGTCTATGGAAGCTTTGACCAGCTAATACAGGAAACATGGAAAAACCAAATATGAGAATGCTATCAACAGTACTTTATAATGATAACAAAGTTAGCTGTTTGGTTGCTAATATTATAGTAGATTAGGATGGATATTAAGATAACAAAATAAAAATAAAAGTATATGGAACCTTGCTGCATTAAGTAATGTAAGTGATTTCTGGAAGTTGACTGCATTGATCAAATATGTTATTTCGGGTGTATGGGAAGCCTCTTGTGTGAATCACCAGTTGTTATGTGAGTTTCTGGATGCTTACTGCATTAACAAATGTTGTTGGGTTTCTGTGGGTTCTTTGTATTTAGGCTATTACAAGCAGTAACATGAGGTTTCATACTGCTAATACACTATTTGTGAAAAAAGTACTATTTATGGAAACGTAATGACCAATTAATCCCATCATGTTAAGTTGTAGGAGGCTCAATAATTAAATCTTGTCCGCTGATATTTAAGTTACTATCCGAAGTTTATGGACGCTAACCGCACCAAGTAAAAAGTTGAATGTGAGATTTGTGGAAGCTTATTCCATCAACTTTATATGGTGTAAGGTTTATGGAAGCTCAGTTGTATTAATACTAAGTTATTATGTGAAAAGTGATTGCATTAATGCAAAGCTCTGTATGAGGTTTATGGAAGCTTATTGCATTAAGTCAAAAGCTGTTATATGCAGCTAATGGAAATTGATTGTGTTAATTAAAAGCATTTATTTGTAGTTAATCAAAAGCTTATTGCATTAATATGGAGGCTTGTTGCATTAACTAAGAGCTGGCAAGGGCTGGGGGGGGGGGAGGGAGGGGGATTGCTGCTTACTGTATAAAGTGACAATTTCTTTTTCAGGTTACTGGAAGCTTTACTGCATAAAGTGACAGTTTCTATGTCATTGTTACATGAGTTAACCGATAAGTGACAATAACAGAAAATGACCTAACCTTTCTGGTCAAAGGTTATGTGGTCAAGAAGTGGAATAATGAGCCTTTTGAGTGATAAATAAATCAGCTCACAGATATAGTACATTAAGTACTATCTATGTGACTAGTGGGCACCACATCATACAGTTCCTCGGGATGGTAAAGATTGGTATCAGCAAAACTGGACTAGGCCTGTGTTATACTATAGGGCAGTATGTGAGAAAGCTCTTAGCCTGAAGCATCAGATTCAACACTGACAAACTACGTTTCTACTTTTCTGAATTATTTTAGCTTGAAATACCACTTTAATTTCTGATAAAGTCTAAAACTATTCGTTAGTTGCAGACACACAACATAACTAATGTTATCATTAATATTTGGACTTTGTTATGATTGTTTTCTTATATTTATTCTGTAATTCATAGCTTGATTTCCTCTCATTTCTTTATGGTATCATACTTCCATTACTCACAAATCATATAAGATTTTTCTAAAGAAGAAATTTGCAAGTACTTAATTAATCCTTTAGAGACCATAGAAATGGTAGTTATTCAGGAACAGCTAAGGATTGTCAGTCACAAGTGATGAGTAGTCATATTCGCCTGACAGGGTAAAGTTTGAAATGGTCACAGGGATGAGCCTGGGTAAAAATAAAATCACGGAATTTTGCAAAAATTGCAGTATAGGCTCCAGTTTTCGTATGCTACAGTGTGTTAGGATAATAGTTTTTGTCCCGAGGTAGAAAAGAAATCACGGATATTCGCGGAAAAAGCTCATGCCTGAGTGGAACTCCTTAATCATACTCGTGGGAAATTTGACATCATGAAATGACTAGATATATATTGCTTAAAAACATATTTTCAAATGAAAATTTTTTCAAGTCTGTTCTTTCTGAAATCTTCATTTATACTCTTACTTCCAAAAAATCTTACAGATTTAGATTTACTTTGATATTCAGTGATTTGGTGATTTATTATACTGGGTATGTGACAAACATTGGCTAATAACAATTTCATCAAAGATACAGTGCTACTGTATGTGATGAATGCATCGACTGAAATGTGTTGCTCTTTGCACCTCTATTTTGTGCTTTCTGTGTTTAAACTTATTTATTTATTCTTAACGAATTATTCTTTATGTTTAACTAACATTTGTACGTTGGCACTTTTTACATGTCAGTTATAAGTTTTCTACTAGTTACTGAATTGGGAGATGTCCCGCATGGCTGATGTTTGAGTGTTGTCTAGTGGTTTGTGACACATATGTGTGACACATAGTGGTTTGTGACACATATGTGTGACACATAGTGGTCTGTGACACACATGTGTGACACATAGTGGTTTGTGACACACATGTGTGACACATAGTGGTTTGTGACACATATGTGTGACACATAGTGGTCTGTGACACATGTGTGACACATAGTGGTTTGTGACACATAGTAGTTTGTGACACATGTGTGACACATAGTGGTTTGTGACACATGTGTGACACATAGTGGTTTGTGACACATATGTGTGACACATAGTGGTTTGTGACACATAGTGGTTTGTGACACATAGTGGTTTGTGACACATAGTGGTTTGTGACAAAAAGGGTTCTGCTCAGCCCACCAAACATTCTATCAGATTTTCAGAAATGTAGCCATTAGCCTATATCTTAGATAGATAATATTCTTGGACTGTCTTAGCATTGTACATTGATATTGTTGGATGTCATGAACAATTAGAAAACTAGCTGCTAACTTTGGAAATATTTAGCTGATTTTAATAAAACAACATTGGGATAGGACAAATCACCATTATGTCTAATTCAGAGAAAATAGTGAGAAGACATCTCTACTAAGCAAGACCTTCGCACTATGTTCAGTCCATTGGAGAGGTTAGGTAAATATAAGCTAAGAGCAGTACATAAAAGTTTGATTGTAAAAAGAATGTTAACATGTAACATACATAGATGTATCTAGAGAATCTACTTTGATGATGTAACAATTTCAAATATTTCAAATAGTTTCTTCCCTTTTGTAAGTTCAAAGGTTATTTGTACAGCTGGGGACTGTTAAAACTTACTTGTATGTAAACTCCCTGGTTTTTATGCTTAAATAGCCTTTATAACTTTGTATCTCTTGTCAAAGACAAATGTAATATTTTGTTTCAGTTTTTATAATTTAAGTCCAGAGAACGATCTTGACAATATTAGTTTTCAAAGTTTCAAGCAGTATTTTTTGTTTTTTAAAGTGAGGATATGAGTGATATAGACAAATACAGAATTAACACCAACTCCAGTAGTTTATGGAAAGGATTTTGTTAGTGTCTGTGAATATACAAATGAATGAAGGGATCTGGGAATCAAATTATTAAAACGGCTGTTTTAGATTTGCATAATATAAATTTACATAAATTTGCATAAAATTACATAAAATTGCATAAGATTTGCATAATATAAATCTCGTGGGTCACAGTGAAATTGTGTACCACATCAGTGGGCCTTTATAACTTGGGGGCATTCTTACACCCATTACAAACTGGAAATGATGGAATCTCAGTTGATGAAGAAGAAGAAGAAGGATGACAATAAAGTGAGTTTGCTGTAAGATATTAATAGTGGTTAAATGGAAGTATCCAGACCTCAGCAATAAGACTCTTGTATCTCATCAGCAAACATATTCTGCACTTTGATATATGCCCCTGAGAATGATGATGAACAACCACTGGAGATGGGTGTTGGGAGGGTGGGCAGCTTGGTATTATGCACAACCATTGGAGACGAGTGTGGGGAGGGTGGGCAGCTTGGTATTATGAACAACCACTGGAGACAGGTTTGGGGAGGGTGGGCAGCTTGGTATTAGGAACAACCACTGGAGACAGGTTTGGGGAGGGTGGGCAGCTTGGTATTATGCACAACCACTGGAGACAGGTTTGGGGAGGGTGGGCAGCTTGGTATTATGCACAACCACTGCAGAGGGGTGTGGGGAGGGTGGGCAGCTTGGTATTATGAACAACCACTGGAGACAGGTGTGGGGAGGGTGGGCAGCTTGGTATTATGAACAACCACTGGAGACAGGTGTGGGAGGGTGGGTGGGTAGCTTTGTATTATGAACAACCACTGGAGACGGGTGTGGGGAAGGTGGGCAGCTTGCTATTATGAACAACCATTGCAGATGGGTGTGGGGAGGGTGAGCAGCTTTGTATTATGCACAACCACTGCAGATGGGTGTGGGGAGGGTGGGCAGCTTGGAATTATGAACAACCACTGGAGAGGGGTGTGGGGAGGGTGGGTAGCTTTTAATTTTGTATCACTTTAATGAGAGTGATACCTTTGGCCATGGAGAGGATTACATGTCTTGCAAAGAAAGATTTGGTGTTGGAAAGAGAAACTAAATCTTGTAAACTATGTCATTTGTTAAATATGTTGGCTGCGATATTTGATGACTGATTAAGTAACAAAAAAAGAGACCATATTTAAACTTTAAAAGAAAACTAGTATTTCTGCATATATGCCTATCAAATATGTTTACAATAACTATGTACAGAAAAAGACATAAATAAAAATAATCTTTTACAGGAAAATGTTTCAGACTTCTTTGTTGTTATCAACTGTTTTCAGTACTTTACTGTTAAGTAATGAAGCATTACCTGCACAATTGCAACCACATTATGCACTTTACAGGCTTCCTTACAAACGTGAAGCAATAAATACCGACATAGCGCGACTAACTCGTTGTGAGAACAATTTGCACAGTTTCCGGACAACTCCCCACAGGACAAATTCCCCCGGACGATTATTCCCCCTGACGATTTCCCCTCAGACAATTCCCACCCGGACAATTGCCAACCATGACAATTTCCCCCCGGACATTCCCCCTCCTCGGAAATTTCGATGATTGATTGACAGCTGATGTAGGCGGGGTTTAGGCTATTAGTCCAGTAAATATGGGGGTGAACCTAGAACTAACTGCAACAGGAGATTTCATGTTTTCATATTGTTTTTGTGTCCCCACTGAAGCATTTAAAGAAATTGTTTGAAGCCCGCCCACTCATGAATATTAATGAATTGGCACCACAAAACAATAGTGACCAACTACTTACAATGGGTAATCCACCACCCAAGTATGGAAATGATCAAATCTTGCGTCATTGAATTTCAACGAAATTACATTTGGCCTCGCCCCTCATGAATATTAATGAGATGCGATAAGATATTAAGCAACGCATGTATTCCATCTCCTACCAATGCCACTAAACAAGTTTGAACAAAATCAGCCATTCGGTTGCCGAGATACGGAGTCCGTCCACTTATGAATATTAATGAGATTGGCAACAAAAACAAATGGCATCTTTTACGCAATCAAAATCTGAGGTTGAAAGAGCATATCTATCTTCCAAAATTCCAATATACCTAGCCAGGTTTGTTCGAGTTGTCCCATAATCACAAACGTACGTGACGACAGACGAACTTTACTTCAAGGCCTAGCTATGCTGAAACTGGCGGGAGAGAACTTGAGATCAACACCCGATCCAGACACAGCTCGTGAATCACTGCCAAGACCGTTTTACACAATTTAATTTGCATTGAGTTTGGTCATAGTCAAAATCATACTAGGCGACAGTTTCGTAAATGGCGCCTGGTCATTCCCCCAACGAATACTAAATCCAAACCTGATTTTTTTTTATTTGGCAGTGAATCTCGAAAATTGCGTACGACGGAAAACTTCCAATAGCACCGCTGTATGTACAACTGAGAATACCTTTTTGCATGCAATGTATTAGCGAAAGCAGGCAACTTATCGACTTGCTGAAGCCTATGAGACTTCGTTCAGGAGATTTTAATTTATTCTGCGGAAGCCCATAAGGTAATTTCCAATTGCCAATAGCCTCATATTTTTATGAGGCGTAACGCACGTGTTAGTTACAAGGTTGGTCGGTGGTAGATACGGTAGATTATGAAACAAGGTTTCCACAAATTGGCCTCTGGTGACTTCATATGTCCTTTAACCTCCATAAAAAAAATATGCTTCTTGTACTAAACGTACGTTTCACAACTTTACAGTTAACTAGGTCCATGATATTGGTCCAATTAAGCTTCACTTCTTGAGATACCTTGTTTGCAAGTGAGGCGTCACAAACGCACGCGCACGCACACAAACATGCCCATCCGCCTGCGTGCATGACTGCATATAGGTTACGATTACCATCGAAACCAGAAACCAGGGTAATTTATATTGTTAACCGGTTAACTATTTGTAAATGTGAACATAAGGATATATCATGACCACGATGTTTAGCATGATGTAACTTGTGAGTTGCTAGGTTAAAAAGTACATTCAGTCTAGAGGACGTTAACTCATTTATTTACAAAAACCAAACGAAACACGACTCTGATCCTCCATATTTTCCTCAGCAATTGAGGATTATTAAACTAGACCATTGAATATCTCACTGGATAACTTGACTGCTGCAAGGGGGTAAAATTGATTAAAATTATAATTAATGGTATACATGTTATAACCAGTTACGTTTTTGAACCGTTTGTCTGTCATAGAAAACCCAAAGTGTGCTAACCTCCTCCTCTCCGTTCTTCCTCCTCTCCCTCCAGCACATCTCCCTGAATTCCTCTCCTTCCCCTCCCTTCTAGCTCTACCCCTCCCCATCCCCTCCTCCTTTGTATGTTGTCTGCGGACGTCCATGCATCTGAAAGGATATTTCAAACAGGTAACTTAGTGGTCCGGCCACAATATTAAATGATATATTTACTAAGACTACTAGTTCTAAATGATTAAGAAGTTATAGCGCATATTTTTAGCATGTATACGCATAATTAACCCCCTCTCCGACAGACACACCGGCCGTGTAAGGTCATTGTTGATCCTCAAGTTATTGTGAGCATCGGATGTTATTGTCCTATTATTGGGTTGGCGTTGTCGTCATTGCGTAGGCATATATTGTTGTAACTTGCTCAACGTAATCACCCGGCACCAAGTAGTACCCCTGACATCTCGTCACGCTCCTTCTCCCATGAAGAATAGAAGGCAGGGATCGAGGCAAACAAAAGACCGCTACACAATGAGACAAACTTTTCAACCGTAACCTATATTGTAACTAGCTCGTTGCAATGCACGAAAGGTGTGACTGTAAATGATAAGTCATAAACGATTTCATCGAACAACGCTAAGAGGTACATAGACTCAAGACTTACAAAGTACTGTCGCATGAAGGATACCCGGTTAGGCCTATTTAGTTTGAAGTGTTTAACATATTCATGTGATATCCTTGTGTGTCCGTTTGAATGTGAAAATAGCATTGGGCTCCGTCATAGTATCTTGTAAAGGAATCAATCTTAACTTTTCAGAAATTCCATCTTACAAGATACAAACATTGCATGTGAGCGCATACCAAACCAGCCTAGGTTTTGGTAACTTTAGTCCTTACGTTAGCCCGTTGCATATTGATGTAACAAACACCAGTTTCAATAGTAGAAGCGAGCTCCTTACTGGAATTGTTGATTCCAACAGAATCTTTCTAGTGTTTTATATTTCGTTATGGATTCGCCAGTGTGTCGATGTGGATTTACCCTGTTGTTTTTATTAGCAATTGGTAAGTATATGTTTTGATTGTGTGCACTGTATGCCAAACATGTTAGGCCTATGCTCTGTATGGAACAGTATGACTTTCGAAGTGAAGAAAGTCATTGGGATATTTCACTGGCTGAATTTCATTGTTTAAGAAAATTGCTGGTAATTTAGGTCAAACCACCTTCTAACAGCTTTTTGTATCTTGCAGATAATTAGTTAACTTTTCTGTGGAAACATGCTAGATGACGGGACAACCTGAATACATTAACAGACACATGCAGATCCCCAAATTTCATATGTACCATCCCCATATTAGGGTAAATAACTTAATCTGTAAAGCCCCAACATAATTCAATTGATCTGTTTGGCCTCCCATTCATAGCAACAGCTTGAACCAATATAGTGTTACCTGTGACATGGGCAACCACAAGCATATAAAGTATATTCATGGTTCATGGATCATTGAACAGTTTCATAGCCTGTTATTATTATGACAATTAGCATCATGTGGAGATGAATAATAAAGATTTCCACTTACCATCAAGGTTCTGGCATTTTGACCATTAATTTAACTTGAATGAAATACTGTTTCTGGATTAGGTGTTCTAAACTTCTGTAAATTTGGAACTACTGTAGCCTATACTATACCCCCCAAAAGGGGCATCCATGCCCCCTGCATACAGTGTAGGTGAGTACTAGATCTATCAGGGGAGGTGGTGTCAACATCAATATTATATCTTTTCCTGCAAAACAAATATGGTCACATGTGTGAAAATAGAGTTAGTGTTGTCATTATTGTATGTATGTATGTATCACAATTCACAAATAAATTATCAATGTAACAAAAAGTACTGTAGATTTTTTACCATAATGATATCAAGAGACTCATTTCCTGGGAGTAAGAATGGCACTTTTATCTGACAAAATTAGTTTACACACAAAATAAACATATTTGGAAGTGACATGGGGTTTACAACTAATAGTGTACTGCAAGTAATACCAGCTAGGAGTTGGACAACTCACTGGTATTTACCGTTGAATAATTACTGGAGGTCATAATTCCATTTGTCTTTAGTTCTAAATTGAAGACCAGCTCTCCCTTTACCACTGAAACACAATAGAACTTCAAACTTGATGTGCATTCTTGACCATAATCACTGAGGTTGACCTTTAATTGTATACCTTCAATTTTATACCTTCATTGTAATACCATATTGAATATTGTATATTTTAGACAATATTGTATGTATCCTTCAATTCTATGCAAATTAGGCATTCTAACAATGGTCTACAAAATGAATGCTGATATTGCGCTGAAACACTGACTTAGTGAAGAGATGGGAAATGTATTGGCGATTCTTGGTTATTGAGTACTTGAAATTTGCTAAGCAGTTCATACTTAAACGTATGCATCAACCTTTGGCACCATACCAATATGTAAACAATATAAATTGATTCTTTAATGTTCCAGATCTTGAAATCCCTAGGTTCAGCCTAGAAACTCCATTTATTAGGACAGTTTATTATAAATAGCTAAGTTACCTAGATCACTTTAGAATACTAATCAAATTACTTGTGATGTTATCATCATTATTAATCTGCAGTAATTTCTTCTGGGCATGTCCTGTATGTTTAATAGGTCCCCACCTATGTAAACCTTTGTAACCTGTGTAAAACTATGTAAACCTATGTAAACTATAAAGTGACAGCTACAAACTGAAAGCATAAATGTGTCAGAAGTACTTTGCAAACCCTAACTTCTGGTTAATATTATTTTAGGCCAATATATATTTACCTCATTTGTTTTCTTCCTATATTAAACAATGTCTTTCTTAGAAAGTTTGCCCTGCCAAATAAGAAATGCACTTGTACAGGTAGCTGCCAGCAATGCATCTGGAATTATTTTTCTATATGGTCTTTAAAAAATGTTGATAGATTTTGATAAATATTCTAATGCTGCATGTTCTTTATACTTAGTATAGTCCCAAAAAAAAATAGGTCATCAGCGTGACTAGTCACTTTTATTTCAAATGAAAACTCAAATATTCCAGGTTTCTTTTTAACCGTGTATAATACTAAAACTTTATGAACTTGCAGTGTCCACATTTTTGTTTACTAACATTGCCATAGTTACAAGAAAGATTGTGGGAAGTATCAGTATGCCCATGCATGTTGCTTATTATGCTGTGGACAGCATAAGTACAAACGATGTGAACAAGACATTACTATCTAGTAAGAAATCAGCACTTGGCATTATTTTCTCACTTGTTCCTCTTTGTAAATTAATTTGCGTTCTTTGTAAAGCACCGCAAGCAGTGAATTTTGTCTAGTGATTTGCTGCTATATAACTGTCTCACTTTTTTTAATTATTATTATTATTATGATTATAAAATGAATTTATAAACAATTAATAGACATTATTTTTCTCGCCATTTTCAGTTTCTTCACAACATTGTAACAATGATAGTGATTGCCTCTTTGGAGGAGCGTGTGAGACCAACAACAACAACATGAAGAAATGCAATTGTAACAGCAATTATTTTGGATCTAATTGCCAATACAGTAAGTATAGATCAGATGTCCACCTAGATAATAATAAATAATAATATTTGCTTTTTATATAGTGCTTTATACCAGCAATAGGTCTCAAAGCGCTTTACAGATGATATGTTACCCCTGGTCAATGATAACCTGTCCCAGAGACAATCCCTCCAGTCGGCAGCAGTTATATACTGCACCCAATGACAAGTTACCTCACAGGTACCCATTTAACCCCTGGGTGGAGAGAGGCAAGTGAGATAATGCATCTTGCCCAAGGACACAACGTAGTGAACTAGGCAGGAATCGAACCAGCAATCCTTGGATCACGATCAGTCCCATGCCTAATTAGCCAATTGGCCACCACACTCTGACGAGTTTAGCGTCAATATGCCATACAGTAATAGTCCACACTTTGAGTGCTAGTATATTTCTAGTACAGTAGAAGTTTTTCATTATTAAAGTTGCTAACTGTAAGGATACAGCCTATCTAATTAAATGGTGGATCTATCATATTGTAAACAGGGACCAGAAGTCATAACTAATTACTGTGAAGTATGAATTGTTTCTGAGGGAGTGGACCGAATAGTTTGTGCTAGATTAAGTGATACTACTACTTGGAATGATATACTAGATATTACTAAAAAATTAAGACGTAGGTACCAATACTGTACAACTTGTACTGATAGAGCTATGATTTTGATTGGTCTAGAACAGAGCCAACACTTTGCTGTTTCTCACAACTGCTTTTTTTTTATAGATTTAATTGTTTTGTGAAAATGGGCTAATCTGTACTTTAATAATAATATAAACAGAGTTGAAAACATTAAAAATAAATTGACATTCTTCAAAACATTGCTACTCTTTGGTCTGTAATATTTGCAAAAGATGTGATGAACATAGACTATATATAGTACAACACAGTAGGCTACTATAGACTAGTATCCTCACATTGCATGTATAGGATCTATATTCATGAGTATTAATTAGTTCATGGAAAAGCCAGCTAGATTTGTGTATAAGAGAGCAGTGGAATTTCTGTAACATTTATGGGGACAATAGACTTTTTATGCCAAGGCTGACTGTTTGAGGAAGATTAATGTCAACATAACCAATATTGCTATAACTACCTACAAACATCATTGTCATTGTTGCTAGGGGATGCATGTTGCAATAGGTTTGATGTTAGGCTGTGGTACAGGTTAACCATGTACTGTACTAGTGAACTCATATGAATATCTTTTTTGTTTGTCTAGAAAACACAGAGAATTGTAACGGTGACAATGACTGTAGAAATGGTGGAGACTGCAGAGGTAACGTTTGTGTATGTAACAACTATTGGTATGGACCTACCTGTGAAAACAGTAAGTACTGAGTATTAAACCAATATATGGGTTGGACCTACTTGTAACAGCTTTATGCACAGCTAAATCATAATATTTATTGTGATCAGTGGCAGAGCTAGGGGTATTGGTCGGGGGGGGGGCGAGAATGGTCTGTAGGGGACACTATCTAAACACTATCTAAGATTGCCGGAAATTACCCTTTCCAGGCCTGCTAATTTGCAGATAAACGAAGAATAAATAGATTTTATTGTCATTTGTGACAACTCAGAAATTCATATGGGTGTTGAAAGTACATGCGCTTCATCACAATCCCTGTGGTATCTTTGTAAAAAAGTCATAAATCAAGAATAAGTAAAAGTGTTAAAAAGCTGAAAAGGGCGCCAGCAGTCCATTTGAGTCCGTCAGGGGGGGGGGCATCCGCACCCCCCCTGACTGTATGGACACTCTGCCACTGATTGTAATAATGGTATCTTTTCTTGTGCTTAAGTTTGCTTACTGTGTTAAATACTCTGTTTATAGCTACACCAATGGACAGTCTAGTATAGTTGTTGCTGTGTTTAAAAACCATATTCTATAACAACATTTTCAAACGTAAATTTTGAAAGATGGAAACAACAATTTGAGTTTTGAAGCTCTTTCATGTATTATTTTTATATTTTATTTTCTGTAATTGGAATCATACAATAAACTTGAGTGTGATGTTTGTCCCGCTTGGATCATTTGACTCAAGACCTACAGTAATTTGCAAATACATCTTGCAGTCAAGTGAAATCTGTTCCAAACATGCATTAATTTATCAGTTGGAAATTAAGGGCTAAGACTTATTTCATATGTACAGTAGGTCCTTAAAAATAATTAATTGTGCACAACGTAGAGTATTGCATTGTAACACAAGTACTGTAGTTTAGGTCCATGCTAATAGTTGCAAAGCGACTTCAAAGAGTTCAGCACTGCCATTGTTCTCTGAAAGAACTCTGTTGAGCGAAGTAACAATACCTTTATTATAATGGTATTGTTATGGACCTTGTGGAAATATGCACAATTGATACATACATGTAGCAACTATTAGCATGGACCTAAAGTACAGTACTTGTGTTACAATGCAGTACTCTATGTACATTGTGCACAATTCATTATTTTTATGGACCTACATATGTGAAATAATGTGTAACAATAAGTTAATATGAACTTACATTTTGTGTACAATATAAACTGTATGTTTTCAAGTGGTTCTCATGCATATGATTACTGATTAGGCCTATATATATTATATGTTTTCAAGTGGTTCTCCTGCATATGATGACTGATTATGCAAAATATTTTATGTTTTCAAGTGGTTCTCATGCATATGATTACCGATTAGACCTATATTGTATGTTTGCAAGTGGTACTCATGCATATGATTACTGAATAAGCCTATATATTGTATGTTTTCAAGTGGTTCTCATGCATATGATTACTGATTAGGCCTATATATTATATGTTTTCAAGTGGTTCTCATGCATATGATTACTGATTATGCCTATATATTGTATGTTTTCAAGTGGTTCTCATGCATATAATTTAGGCATATATTGTATGTTTTCAAGTGGTTCTCATGCATATGATTACTGATTAGGCCTATATAGTGAATTTTTTCAAGTGGTTCTCATGCATATAATTACCGATTAGGCCTATATTGTATGTTTTTAAGTGGTTCTCATGCATATGATTACTGATTATAGGCCTATATATTGTATGTTTTCAAGTGGTACTCATGCATATGATTACTGATTCGGCCAATATATTGCGTGTTTTCAAGTGGTACTCATGCATATGATTACTGATTAGGCCTATATATTGTATGTTTTCAAGTGGTTCTCATGCATATGATTACTGTACTGATTAGGCCTATATATTTTATGTTTTCAAGTGGTTCTCATGAATGCATATGATTACTGATTAGGCCAATAAATTGTATGTACGTTTTCAATTGTTCAGATTTAATACTTTCATTAACTCAACACAAGGAGTATACTTTCTCCATATGTTCATATAACATAACATTTCAGTTACATATAAATGGTTTGTGTAATACTGTTTTAAATTTTCAAAAGATATATAGGGATAAGATACACCAAGAAGTAGCTAATATTTTGCTAGAACTTTATAAAAAGACAGCTACTTAATAAGACAGTATACTATAGGATACTAGCTTAGGCCTATATCCTCATATACAGTAATTACAACTATATCTCCACTTATTCTGTATTTCTTGTTTCCATATTAACAGTTTGTCCTACACCTAATGACCCACCTCTCTGCCTGAATGGCGGTTCTTGCCGAGCGGATCAGCAGAGAGATTTTGAATGTAACTGCCAAAGTGGTTTTACTGGAATGTTTTGTCAACGTAAGTAAAAGGAACGTATTTGGAAGTGAAAGTATTAATGGAACTGACTAGACTAAGGCTATGGAATTCTTACCAATGGTTGATGTTTAAAGGCATTGAAAACTCGCCCCAAACGGCATGTCGCCCTCTGAAAAAAAATGAACTTTCTGTGGCTTGCAAGTGAAGTTTTCTTTTTGACACTAAAAAGTGCAGACTGTAATGAAACGTGATACCTTGTTATCTTTTTATCTAGACCTGAGATGTCCATCGCTGCTATGTACACTGTGTTGTGGGTATTGACCGTACAATAGCTGCATGTATTGACTGTACACTCCATAGTGTCTAATTACCGAAGGGTAGCAAGTTGCGTGTGTATTTTTGGTATCGATGGTGGTGTCCAACACTTCTGTTACACCTCATTCGAAACTAGGTCAGATTACAGGCATCCAAGATTTCTCTTTGTGGGAGTCTTCACTCCCTTTATACTATGATATTCCTCACTCATGAACCTACTCAAGAATGCAATTAGTGTTAGACTGTAATTGAGTAGTCATTATAATTGTACACTGGAATGCTTTCTCCACGTATGCCTTCTCAAACTACAAACAACTGTTTACCATGTGTTACAGGCAGCCTGTGTCTTATCATGGCAGTATCACATAGTCACTCCAAGTCATATAGTCATGCATAGTCACTCCACTTCGAGTCACTCCAAGATTAATGTATGTCGTCCAGTCACAGAGTTGTTGACATTTGACAAATCATAATCATGGACGTTAAATATGAATCTAATAGACTGACTTCGGTCAGCTTGCGGCTTTGATAAGCCAATGATGGCTTCTTCGCGAGTTCCTGCTTGCAGAGGATCTAAAATACATACATACTGATTGTCAATGCATGAACTTGTGCCAGTGTACAGTTAGTCATCTTCAAATAGAGTGTAGGGTCGGACACTTATTCTTCTAAGTCTTCATAAACCTGAATTATAATAATAATAATGGTATCCCACCGTATCCAATAACTTGTAAACCCCAACAAAATATCTACACAATGTCATGT
The DNA here is from genome assembly GCF_037975245.1 of Apostichopus japonicus. Lineage (NCBI taxonomy): Eukaryota > Metazoa > Echinodermata > Holothuroidea > Aspidochirotida > Stichopodidae > Apostichopus > Apostichopus japonicus. Next base: position 22,430,805 of record NC_092572.1, read on the forward strand.
TTTTTACTTGTTATCGCATTATTTACGTTTTTATTTTCAAGAACATTTAATCCTTCCCCTTTTGTGAGTTGATCAGTGTATTTACATTTACCAAACAGATACACAATTGACTGAGACTTTGGACTAGTTAGCGGGGGTGGGGGGGGGGGTGGAAGGGGGGTCTGATTCGGAGGACAACTATAGTTTGTCGACCTTATTGCATACAGTACATGTAAAAACCCTGACCAGTTTATACGTACTTTGCTTGATAGATTTTTACTCATGACCATGGTTCTTTAATACATGCAACATTTCACTTTTAGAATGCCAGCAATGTTTGAATGGTGGAACACAGGATCCAATGATTACAGACCCTATAGTATGCCAGTGCACCCCTGCATGGCAGGGACCATGTTGTCAAGGTATCATCCAATCACATGCCGGGAGTCAGACTGTCTGCAATGTTGCATTGTTTGTTTTGTAGTTTAGTACCTTGCTAATTTATCATCTGGATGTGTCATGGTTCTAGCCTAGAGCCTATACTAGCCTAGTTTTTAGTCTGCAGGCTTTAGCCTAGCTCTAGTAACATATTTCATTCATTTTTTTCCCCTTCTTTCCTTCATTTTTCAAGGTATTGAATCATGTAGACATGTAAATACAGTTATGGCAGAAACATATGTTGTAAATCTCGGACCATAATCCAATCAAATAGCAGTGTTTTTTCTTTAGCCAACCTCTGTATAGTAAGTAATAACTATATACCTTGTGATTGAATGTAAAAAATTATCCTCACACAATTTCTCCTTGAAATTAAAGTGTTTAAAAATGAAAGCCAATTTATCTTGCTTCATCCTGTTCATAGAAGTTTGTTGCCACTCTGTGAAGGGTATGACATCTTCAAGATTCAGAGCATTGAACATGCAGTGGTAAAACCTAATGAAAAAACAACTTCTTTTTCAAATGTAACAGGGCCAGCTGACATTATTCTTAATGCATGTCATGACTGAGGAAGGATGTCAATTATTGGGCAACATAAATGTCTATAGCAAATAGTGAACTTAAAATGGAAGCAATACAGTAATTACACTCAAAACAACTTGGTTTCGATGCTGAGATAATTGCGACTTAAACCGCGACTCAGTTTGACATCCCAGTATCAGAAAATCATGTTTCTGTGGTATATTTCTGTGGTGTATTGGTAAAGAAACTGCCAAATGAAATTGGGAGTATTTCCTAATACATTGTGTGAGTATCTCTCTGCCTGTAGATGGATGTCACTCTTTCAATGCTTGTTCAGCCTTGCTAATTCTTTTGCAAACATGTGAATATGCGGTATATTAACCTCATGGGGCTTGCGCAAGTCAGCAGCTTTTGCAAATTATGCCAAAGTATATCCGTTGCTTTTTTTCCACATTGCTTTATTTCCACATTGCTTTTCTTTCCACATTGCTTTAATGTAGAGGTTCAAGAGCCAGAATGTGACCCCCCTTGTCTTAATGGTGGAACCTGTGATGTTTCTTCCTTCCCTTCTAGCTATTCTTCCTCCTCCCTACCCAACTATTGCATCTGTCCAGAAGGTTTCACTGGTCCACATTGTGAGGAAGGTATTTCATCCAGTTTTGTATACTATAATTGCTTTTTCAGTTTTCTTAACAGAACTCTCCTTACAGATATTGAAACACATATATACCCAATCTGATCGGTTTGAAGTGCCTTTACCTGCACTGCTAATAATTATGGCAGCTATTAGCAGGATTTCCCCTTTTGCATAGTAGAATGTTAGAAACCTTGAGAAGAGTTTGATCGTTTTGAGTTAAGAAGGGTACGTTGTATTCTGGTGTCACTTATAGTATGTATCTAATATAGCAGCAGTGAATCCTTTTTCACCATGTTCATATGCTATTGAATAACATAGAATACATTGATCCAATATCTCTGCTTTCTTGATAATTCTTACTCTTAAATGCAAATTAATGAAGGGACAAAAGTGTAGATAATGACTGTATGTGTGAAATTCCAATGGGTTTTTCCAGTACAATAAAAAACTAAAAAGGAGTCGAATCCTAAACATTATTTTTGAGTCATTTGCTATCCATTTTTGTCCCTTCATAGCCTGTATTCATCCTGTGCAGCTATTATACAACACCTAATTATATTCCGGCCATTTGATTGGTCAATTGCTCGTCGATTGCATGCAAAATCCGCTCTATTGCACTCTATGCAATAGAACCATGTGTTTATACTTTTCTGATATGACTTTTTTCAATGGTAAGAGAGCAGAGAAACCTGTCTGTTCAAAACAATCTGTTGCGTGAGTGCATTTTACATCCAATTATATCCAAATTTGAAGGTGTTGTATCAAACAAATAATAAATGGTTTCCATCGTGCAATAGTGCAAATATTTCATGATTTGAAAGGTGTAATTTGTTCCATTCAACTCGGCTGCGCCTCGTTGAATGTGGAACATTCCATGTTTCAACTCATGAAATATTTGCACTATTGCACTCATAACCATTTATTATTTGTATAATATTTTATGAAGGAGTAGCTTAATTGCATGTAATTACAGACATACAGTTACTGTCTGCCAAATACTATTATTTGCATCCTTTTCATGCTGCTTGCTTCAAATGCTTTGTATACTGTAGAGTTAAGAGACTGCAATCCTCCTTGCCTCAATGGTGGTTCATGTGATATGCTTCAGCAGAGTTGTATTTGCCCATCCACGTGGACTGGTACTGCATGTCAAGGTAAATGTGGATTGGTTTTTTTTTCTGCTGTTTTGTTTACGATCACATTCTGTTGCACGACTTTCTTTAATTGTGCTGATTTGGAAGCAACAAAGATTACAAATTGTGAAAGACATAATAAACGGTTATCCAAAACACAATTTGTTTTGCTACAAAATAACCCTGCCAAAGACTAAATCTTTGATGGAACACTTTGGTTTAAACAATGGTTTGTTACTGTTACTTGTCACAGAAGATAGCTTTAAAATTTGGTCTGTGATATATATGGCAAGATCTGTCCCATGTTTCAGATATGAACTATACTCAGACATGCCATGAATGGTTTAATTATTTTAAAGATAAACCCAAACATTTTGATGGTGTGCACTGCAAAGTGAAAGCAGTATTATGCACAAATAAACTCACAAAAACCAATACTGCATGGCCTAAATCTTGTTCCCTACAATCACAAAAATGTAACTATAATATATGCTAAATGTGCACCAAAGACTGACGTAATAACAGAAAAATTGTACTTTTGTAAGGCTGGACGTTGAATTGGAGCTGTTGAAGTAACCCATGCACGTAGTATTAGCCTGATATTGCCAGGCGTAGAGGTTCTACTTAAATTTGACCTGATAGAAACTTGTTTGTACTAGAGTTTGTCAGCCATGACAAAAACTAAAGCATGAACAAAGGGAATTGCCACATATGAACAATGAGATATGGTGCCAATACAGGTGATATAGTTTTAATGGTTGCTAACAGTAGGCCTACTAGTGATTGCAAATATATTAGGGAGGGTGCCAATCTTTTTTGATAAATGCACAGCAGTTGTGTCTTTTAGATATAAATTTTTTTTTTCCATAGGTAATATATAGCATAGTCAACATCTACTGTAAGCTAACTTGTAGCAACGTTAGGCTTGATAACAAGTAGGCCTAGTTCTTATGTCTCATGGTTCAAAATAATGAATAAATAGTCAGATTCTGTCATCCACACACATCATGAAGGTTTGATTTTGATGATACATGTGAAGGTCAGAGGAACCACTATCACCTGATTGCTGCTTAAAGGCATTGAAGACTCGCCCCAAACTGTGTGCCGCGCTCTGAAAAGTAAACTTTCTGTTGCTTGCAAGTGAAGCTTTCTGCTTGTCGCTACAAAATGCAGACAGTAATGAAACGTGATACCTTGTTATCTTTAGCTGGACCTGAGGTGTGTATTGTTTGTACACTTTGCTGTGGGTATTGACCGCAGCTGTACTGACTGTATACACTAAGGTAGCAAGCTGTGTGCATATTTTCTGGGATTGATGGTGGTGTCTAACACTTCTGTTACACCTCATTCAAAACTAGGGTCAGATTACCCGCATAAGACGTTTCTTTTTGCGCGAGTCTTCACACCCTTTAAACAGGTGGTAGCCTATGTGGTATGCAGGGTAATTAATACTAACATGCATTCTCTCTGCTATCCTCTAAATATTACAGTAGCCTATCCATCATAGTGCTATGTATTAGTGAATAATTGCTATAACATGTTTGCAATGCTGCTGTTAACTTAATCTGCTTAATTAGCAATAAACTTAAGCCAGTTTGTTAAAACTCCATGATGCATTCCACTATTAACTGATCCATAACCCTACTAACATTTTTTATACTACTGTGATGTAAATCATCACACAATTTTGCCCCAAAATGTTGGTCCATTAGCAGAGATGCAGCACGTTAGAAATTCAAACGAGGACACAGTTTATGTCCCTTTGTTATTTTTTGAACAAGATAAAACATAAATCATGGGCTGGCTGATGTATTGTCCTCTCTGTGCAATACTGTGTATTAGCTGACATGCTGGACTAAGTATTTCACCATGCATATAACCATTAAGGAATGTCTGTGTGTCTCTGGCAATGAGAGAACCATTCCAAGGACACATTCCAAACAAACCTGAGTCATTAGTTGCTTGCCTCGCAGGGCTGGCCTCCCAGGGCTGGCCTCCCAGGGCTTGCCTCGCAGGTCTGGCCTAGCAGGTCTGGCCCTGCAGGGCTGGCCTCTCAGGGCTGGCCTCCCAGGGCTTGCCTCGCAGGGCTTGCCTCGCATGTCTGGCCTAGCAGGTCTGGCCTCGCAGGGCTGGCCTCGCAGGGCTGGCCTCTCAGGACTTACTTCGCAGAGCTTGCCTCGCAGGGCTTGCCTCGCAGGGCTTGCCTCGCAGGGCTTGCCTCACAGGGCTTGCCTCGCAGGGCTTGCCTTGTATTGATGTACGCTGTGATTAATGTTTGCATCTCGACCAAAACAACAAAGAACGGACACTGTCTTTTGGTTTGAATTATTCGCTCAATCTCTGCAATTGAGCCAACATTTTGGCAAGAAAGGACCTCTTCATGATTATGTGATTATACTTACTACACAATAGTACCAACAAAGTAAAGATTCTTCAGATTATCAAGATCAAATGTATAATGTATGATCTAGTTGACAGGGTTTGAACCATGCAGTGGAAGATAAGAGAAAGCGTCATGATTTGATAACAATGTAATATTGCCCCAATAGCATGTTGTGAATGACATTCAGAAAAGTCCACTGCTGCAGAGCTTTCCACTTTTGGTTTGTATGACATTTTCAGTCTCACATGCCAATGGAATTAAATATAACACATTGGTTCCTTCAAAAATGAGCTTTAGTTCAACATGTAGTAGAACAGATTTAAAGATCTAATGAATGTGGTATCTTTCTTTTGTGTAAAACCATTGATCATCATTATGTATGTGTGATGAATCATGTATATACATTATTTCCTTTGTTCTTCAAAAGTCTAGACTTCTCACCCTTCCTGTCCGTAGTTTTTAAAGCAAGTGGCATGCATTTGTGGTTAAGGCAAGAAAGTTACGCAATAACGTTACGCAAGAGGTAGAACACTACCATTAGGCGTGATTTGTAAACAAAGAACACTTTTCATTTACCAAGACAGTACTTGCGTGGCAACAAGCTATGAGATCATGAATATTCAAAAAGGGTGAAAGTCAAGAATTTTGTAGAACAATGGAAATAATTTCCATGATCCATCACATATATTTTTAGACATGTTCTGTAGATATCATCATTTTCACAGAGCTGTTCTATCCATTTAAAACATGCATGTGTCATCTCTCTTTAGTGTAGTAGCTGTATAAATTCTGTTTCTTATGTAGATCCAGCACAGCCAATGCCCCCTTGCTCATCTGATTCGTGTTTGAATGGAGGTGTATGTATTAATCAGCCAGATATGATGTTCACATGCGAGTGCCCTTCGAACTTTAGAGGGCCACAGTGCGAGGGTAAGACCTTTATCAGAGATCTCGTTTGCCTTAAATTGTAACTTCTTATATGTCTTTGAAAGACCTGCATAGGAGTAATAGCATATAAGACAACCAGTTCTATGCACTTGTCATTGGCCGCGCAGTATATAACTGCAGCCGCCTGGAGGGATTGTCTCTGGGACAGGTTATCATTGGCCAGAGGTAACATAACCTCTGTAAAGCGCTTTGAGGCCTACAGTATTGCTGGTATAAAGCGCTATATGAAAGTGGAATATTATTATGAAAGTATATTTTGTTTTGCTAGGGGTAGCTAGTCAAATGTGCATAGTCATTATAATGTATGTTTGGACATACAACCAATATTTGGAAACATGGGGGGCAGGAAAGGATGAAATTTAAAATCGAAACAGTCCTTGGGTGAAGCGGGATAGTTAAGTTGCTCGACCAAATAACTTGTTATGCTGAAACCACTGGTTTTGAATACTGTTTGCGTTTGGGTAAAAAAATTCACCGCTCAGCCTCTTGGAAAAAGAGTCTGGTGCTTCCTAATCCATTTAGCAATAACACATACTCTGCTTTCAAATATTTCTTTCCATCACTCTTCATTCTAAATTTCTATGTTTGTGGAAATTAATGAAATGGATGCAAAAGTGATTATACATAAAAAAAAACTATAAAAAAAAACTGGTATGCTTTTACATTCTTTCACCTTCAATCAATTCTTTTCATCTGTTATGTTATAAGCTTACTCCAACCATCTTTTTCATGTTCAAGCATGTCCCATCTTTTGCCTGCAATCAATCTCACATTTCAAATGCAGTTCTTCTACAAGGTCTTTCTTCACTCAACTTCATCAATTTACATTCTCATATTAATCAGTGATGTTGCTAGGGCTTCAGGAGCCCCAGTTCAAGAGTAAGAGCTTAGGCCCTTTATCCTTACTACATCTGATCTGTATACTTAATGCAAAGCCACAAAGGGTCTGTCTGTCTATCTTAATTGTATCAAAATGGATATTTTCAGAGGCAAGAAAGTTACAAGAGAATGTTTGAAATTTACAGACACTACCATGCATACACCCACCTGGGTACAAGGTCTGCTCCCCCCCCCCCGATCCTGTTAATGTTGCATTCCCCAATGTAGTCATGTCAAGTTTACTGCCGCAGCCCTCCCGGAAGATTTTCAAGAGAAGATCGCATTAGAGTCTAGTCTCAACAGATGTTATCTTAATTGGAAACCCTTCACATATTGCATGGTCATAGTTTATTGCAAAAGTGTATGTACTTCGCTCCTCGCTACCTGTCTCCCCACAACCCTAGCACTCTCGTTCTTCCATGCCTAGAATGAACTGGTAACATTTTAACACTAGTGCGCCCTCTATGACCGGCTCCTCTGGTCTTCTCATTCTACCATCCAACGTGACTGGATTGTTAATTTTTATATGGATTTTTTTTCCATGAGATTTTGTCCGTTTACAGTTATAACTAGGTTTGGAGATTTTTCCATCTACTGGTTTAGAGCAGCCTGATAAGTATCTTTTTCTTGCAATAGGGAGGGTTTTTTAAACTGTTTATTGGAGCGACTTTCGCTCCATTTTTTTTGTTTTTTTGTGCAGCACTAGTGTGGTTATGCGAATTGTTTACCTTAGTTACGCTAGTTTGCGCTAACAGTTAACAAGTAAGCTGGTCACTCATAAATATACAGACCAGTAAGTTTTGGACTATTACTTAGGTTAAAATAGAATGCAAAATAAAATAGTTTTTATTCTAACAGTGAAATTGCTCAAACTTCATTCATATATATTTCCTACAGTATACATGTCACAATCACTCTATGTGTGTAAATAAAAAACTTACAATAGAGATGCTCATATGAGATGTATTATTATGATTTATAATTATACAAAATTTCTATAGCGCCTTATCCAATCAGAAATTGCTCTAAGACACTTAACAGTAAAATACATACAAACATGATATACAAATAAATAAATCGATAACGTAAGGTATAAAAAGGGTAGAAAATTTGTTATACAATCTGACAATAAATTGTATAAAAAAATAAAAAAAACTGCAAATGGGAAATCAAAAATTATACAAACAAATTCTTAAAATTTAAAATATATATAAAATGAAAAATTTATATACATTACATTTTATAACACAATGGATACCCTATGAAACAGTTGATGGATATCACATAATTCTCTTTGTCTTAGTATTTCCTCATTCTTTGTCCCTGAATTGCACATCCTTTGCAGCGCCATTTTTTCGTCATAATCTTTTTTATGATCTGTCTTTTTCTCTATTTTATTGTTTTAATTTGCTAGAAGAAATCTTTCCATGTGAGCCAAATCCCTGTCAGAATGGCGGAAGCTGTATTGTATCTCAAGACTCCACGACTTATTCTTGTAACTGTGTAACAGGATATTCTGGTGCCACCTGTGGAGGTTTGTGAATTTCTTGTATTTTTTTTGCATTTAGCAGCCTGCATTCCTTCCCCCCAATCCTCTTTGAAATGCATCTTTTGTAGTTAATGATCTCTAACAAAATGTGTTATTGCAACATGATAACTGCTCATTGTACCAATTGTCCAATTATCTACCAACCTTCTATAGATTTGTTTTGAGATGATCCTTTGTGTAGATTCCAGCTTCTATTGTGGATCATGGGTAAGAGGTATTGTTGATAGCTAGGGCAGTAAATTAATGGAAGTATTTAGCAGTATTATGTACTCTTTATTGATGGACTTCACGCAGGCCTTAATTTGATTCTACTGTACAGAGTGTAGCTTCATCAAACTAAATTGGATAAGTTATTATAATTGGTTGCAAGATAAGGTTTGTTAATTCTACAGAATAGTCAAGAGGTCTTTCAAAGTTACCTACCGAAAGAAAAATAATTTGCAATGTGTTTTTCAATGGTTTAACTGATATTATTATGATCATTATCGCGAACAATTTTGGTTATATTTTTCAGGCTAGTCGTTACAGCCCCCCCAAATCAAATTTGGCTCCTATGCCCATGCCCCCCCCCCACCTGTTGCCCTCCTGTGCTCATCCTTATGCAGAGCCAATTTTGTGTTCCATTATCCTTTCAATCCCATGACTTTCATTGGAAATTTCTTTTCAAATTTCCAGTTCAAACTTCTCCATGTGGGTCTAATCCCTGTCAGAATGGAGGAAACTGTATCGCAGCTCAGGATCTCAGTAGTTATTCTTGCAACTGTTTAACAGGATTTTCTGGTACCACCTGTGGATCGGGTTTGTGGCCTTCTTGTATATTCCTTGCATTTAGCGGTGGAAGTGCATTATTTCTAACAAATAAGTTGTAATTGTAACATGATATTTGCTTTGACCAATTTTCTGGATCTACTCATCATCAATAGTCGCATGAAAATGCCTTAATTTGATTCTATACTGCTAGTTCATTTTAGCAGAGTGTAGTTTCATCAGAACACTATATGTGCAAATTTGAAAAGTGATAATTGCTTTGATATTTATAAGGTTTGTTAATTGAAGAGAATAGTCAGGTTTTTCATAACTATACCTGTCGATATAACCTCAAAAACGACAGCATCACACACAAGAAGCATATATACTCGATGAACAAGTTGAGAGATAATAACCCAGCTTGGCTTGTTCAATTGTATGTATAGGCTACATTAGACTTATAGGTATTTGAAAATTGTTGTGATAGAACAATTAAATAAATGCAACGCAGCTCCGGATCTCAGTAGTTATTCTTGCGACTGTTTAACAGGATATTCTGGTACCACCTGTGGAGGTTTGTGGCCTTCTTGTATATTCCTTGCATTTAGCAGTGGAAGTGCATTTTGTACTGTTTTTGTATTTTGTTTTTATTTTTTGTATCCAAATTAGCTAATAATAAACTGTGTAAAATATTATTTTCAATTTAGTAATAGATGGAGGAGGAGGAGGAAATGGAAACGGAAATCCAGGAGATGTGTCCCAGACGGTCATTATCATAGCTGCTATTGCGGGTGGACTGGCCGTTCTCATTCTCGTAGTTGTGATCATGTGTATAGTATTTATCTGTTGTATGAGGAAGAAGAAAACCACTCAACGCAGTCAAAAGAGCAAAGCCAAACGAATGGTGAGTGGAACGTCACGCTTGAATGTTTAAATCTTACAAACATACACTACTTCCATCGATATTGAATTGTTCCCTTATGTTGGATAGTTGCTTAGCGCCACCAAATAATCTGTTTACGATATAGTTTGATATATATGTTAATTTATGCATACCTTAATTTGAATGGTATGGTTTGTGTTATGTAACGTCTACCAAGGTTTCTTGGAGAACAAGTTCTTGTTAATAGCTCACAATACATTACGTTAACCGTTTAGACAGATCAATTGCGTTACAGTGTTTTGTCAATGAAGTTTTCCTATAAGTTTGTTAGGTTGTCCCGGGACCGACACAACACCTTATAGTTTAGTTCAGGAGTGGGCAACCTTTTAGAATGAATGGGCCAGATATAAGGAGTGAAAAATTGACTGGGCCGCACCTAAACCAACGACATGCTGTTGATTTCAACCTTTGATTCCTAGGACTTAATTTCAAGCAATAAGTGTGTATACGTAATCTGTATTCACAAAACCATAATGTCACTACAGTACAGTTGATAATTAAAGGGGATAATAGGCCTACCTGACAGCATCATTAGTGCCAATAAATTCTAAGCAGCTAGCTCCTTGATGATGTAAAATAGATTGATTTTTTTTCTTTTTCTTGAGACATCTCACGGGCCGAAAAAAAATACTGGTGGGCCGCATGTGGCCCGCGGGCCGTAGGTTGCCCAACCCCAGGTTTAGTTGAATCATCAAAATGTTCATGTAAGATAATTGGTAGCTGGCTGTTCCATAGGTTATCGACTTTCAGCTGGCTGGCATTTATATGATATAAATTTGTCAATGTAGTGATTGCTAGCAGAGTATGTAATTAGGATGAGTGTTTTTTTTCTGAAGTTGCTTGCAACAATAGCTGGATAATATGACTTGAATGCAATGTAAACATATCATATACATGGGAAAGACAGTGTGGTAATAGTACTATGACTATATGTTTTGTTTTTTGTTTTATCACAAGAAAATTACGATATGAAAGGAAGTCTTCTATAAAGCCTGAATTGGCTAGAACAGAGTAGAAGACTCCTGGTAAAGAAGAAAAATATAATACAAGTTGAATGAGCTGAATGATACAGATACTTTAAGGAGTAATAACTAGACAGGATAATATTGTCCTAATGTAGTTAATGAAGAATTTAGCTATACATGTAATTACTTAATATATATTAATATAACATAAAGACCGTATTAGTATGTAGAGTGATGATGTATTTTCTTGACAATTATAGTTGACAACTATGACAAATGTAGTTGTCATATGTAAAGTACATCATGCTCACAGACGTTTCCTTGGTGACAAGTATGGAAATCACACTTTATGATCCACATCAATAGGTATTTGATCCGTATCTTTGATGATGATTTGTTGAACATTGGTTTAATATTTAATTTAGCATAGTCACTTCATCAGCGAGTAAAATTTGACAACCCACGATATCACTTAATACTAACGTAACGTAGAGTTTGTATGCTTTTATATACTGCACAATATCTCTGGTATTAAGCTGCTTGAATACTGCAACCTTTCAAAGAACAGATTGAAGTTATTAAGTTTAATATCTAAAAGCTGATCTTTGTTATTGCTTTATTCAATAATAGTATAGCAATACTTAGGTTGTAACTCATTAGAAATATTTGGTAACATCGTTGTAAGGTTAACATATTTTTACAGCAATAAACTGGGGAGACATTAGCCCAGTGTGAACTGACATCGTTTATCCATTATATAAACACACTCTTTTGTCACGACATCACAGTCAGTTTTGTATAATTTGCTCCTAATTGCTAATACCACAATCAGTGAAAAGATTAATGTCCTTGACTTGTGCCAAGGGATCATTTCGCATAAACCATTGATTGTAACGAGCAGCTTTCATTAATTTGCTCATTGTTTATGCATTTTGTTTTAGAGCCATCGGATTGTTTTGTGATGCCCATCCTCATCAATTAAATTAAGTTGTATCATTTCATGTTCAGACTCAAAGTCCTGCAATCACTACCCAGAGACACAAACACCACAGCAATAACCAACCACCAAAAAACTACATCGCTATGACACAACGTAAAACCATGGAATTTCCAAGAAGCAATCTCAAGTTTCTTCAGGAGATAGGAAGCGGTGCATTTGCAACAGTCTATAAAGCAGAGGCTTATGGAATTATTAAGCCAAGAGAGAAATCAATAATGGCCGTCAAAGTTCTTAAAGGTAAGGATTTTTGTCTTTGTTTTTATCTTGACTTTGATTATAATTATATTATAATCTCATAAGTGATATGTATCATCCCCCAAAAGTAGCTAGCATTTCCTACAATTGTATCATGTTCCAATTCATTAGCTAGTATTTCCAGCTTGTATCCTGTTCCAATTCATTTGCTAGTATTTCCTACTTATAACCTTTGCAGTTTGTAAATAGAGTGCCTTTTTAGTTGGCAAAACATTTGGAATCTAAGTGCCCAATTATACTTTAGTTTTTTGTGTGCTACGATTAGCTCGAAAAAATCCTCTCTGCTTAAAGGAATTCTTTAGTGGCAGTCTATTGGATATATGGAAAAAAAATGTTCCAATGCCACAGTCCTAGTTTGGGGATATTTCATCCTATGATTCAGGAAAAGAAAATGTTTGCACCTCGCACCAACCTAGTCTAATATATTTTGAACAGTGGATAACTATGAGCACTGTGATGTCATTGCGGCACTTCGTTTCGGGGGCTGCATGGACGCTATCATTAGCAAGCTACATTGTAGCGAGGAATATTAACATTTCTGAAAGTAGAATAGTGATTTAGCTGAAAATTTCCTGGTGAAGCTGCAAGTGAACAATCTTTTGGAGAGTTTAAACATTTTTCCAGAAATCCTTAACTATAGGTTTTCTTCATAATTTGTTATTCCGATATTTGTTATTTGCGAGAATGTTTGGATCACAGCCGTAAGCAAAGTCTGTACACATTCCTGTGTAGCGTCTCAAGGCCAAGCTTAGAGTGAGATCTGATCGATTCTGACCAATGAGCCGCACTGACGTCACGTCTTGATGTCAGTCAGTGTTAGATTTGAATTTTCTGGCAGGAAGGGCCAACATTTCAAGCACTCTATCACAGAAACTAACAGTCATCACAAGGCAAGGCTTACGGTGGTTGTAAGACATAAAATGATATGAACGGAAGGACTGGTTCCCTTATTTCACTAAAAAATTCCTTTAACAAGCCACGATTATCGTTCAAGGTCTTTATTCCTGCTGTTGTAACCATATAAGACATTCTGTATTTCACTCTTACAGAAAATGCTTCAGATAATGACAAAAAAGATTTTATGAAGGAGCTTTCTCTCTTCAAATCAATTGGCAAACATGAAAATCTGGTGAGGATGTACGGCTGTTGCACTGAAAAAGGTAAGCCTTTACTACTTACTGGTTACCGGTTATATCGACCGTACGATTATAATTCTTTTTTTGGGGGGAGTTCTCAACTCATTTATTATCAGTATGTTCATTTTATACAACAATATCTTTACATTTCTCTTAATGTGACTTGATGAACATAATAATTCTCTAGCTTAGCAATCATCTTTCTTTTTTGTTTATGTTCTTCTTTCAATGTAGCATAAAAATACAACCATAAACATGTGACAAACATTAGTCTTTTTTTTTCTTACTTCAAGACAATATATTTAATACGATACACTGGAATGATAGAGATGGCAATTTGTCACAATCTAACCTTACACAATTGCTAAACAATAGGAAACTGAAAAAAAATTGGAAATGAAAGCTCTCAGAATACTAGCGTAGCAGTTACATCATGATTTAAGACAGTAAGAATGACAAGCTTACTAACTTTATGAACTAATAAATACTCCAAATACTAAGAAAATTACCCCTCAATGTCTTAGAAAATAGTCAATAAACCGCTGGTCTTAGTTCTGTTAGCGCATGAACACTAAACCCACAGTTATAGAGAGGTTACGCAAATAAGATAGACCACTGCTCAACATCCTGTTTCTAGAAATCGAGAGAACAAAGAAGGGAGGAAATGAGAGAAGAAGAGGATGACAGAGTTCACCCATGGAGAGCCAAACAAGCAAAATTTCACTGTACCATACAACTTTATCCAAATTCGAAATTTGATTCAGCAGATAATAAAATTTTACTGGAAAATTAAATCATCAATTATAAAGATTATTTAGTTATAGACACAGTGTGAACGATACATTTATGTACTGTAAACATTATGAGAACAAAGCACACAAGGTTATCACATAAGACTATAGTACATACTATATAACAGTACCGTTACCATGGTTTCAAGTGTCTGTGTGGGACCTATTTCAAAAGTGCCTAAAATAACCAAGCCTAAAATGACGCAAAATTTGCCCCCCCCCCTCTCGAGCAACACTCCCCCAACCCAGATGAAAGACCTGGTTATAACACTGACCAGTTTAGTTGCATCTTGCTAACTTCATAGAGAGAACTCATTACTGATAGTCAGTTTGGTGTCTTAATGAATGATCTGGTTTTTCAATCTTAAAGGTACTACCTCAATTTGAACCACTGTTAGAAAACTCTAGAACTATTTTTTCTTTCACTACAGATCCAGTTTACCTGATCATGGAATTCTTACCCAAAGGCAACCTACAACAACACCTCCGGTCACTGGTCAATAACGCAGATGGCAGCTATGCAAACAAAATGGCCGAGAACCAACTGTCTGCAGCAGAACTCCTAACTTATGGTATACAGATATCCAAAGGGATGGAATTTTTAGATTCTAAAATGGTTAGTTGCAATCCCTGTTTCATCACAGAAACTTTATGTGACATTGTTCCCCCACCCCAACAACCCCCTTCTCCCTCTGACTATGCCATTGCAAGTACTCAAAAAAAGGAGCAATTGAGTTTCTCCAGTAGGTTTTCATAAAGAAGCAAATTTAATGTCAGCTGTAGGTGCTTAACCATCCCACTGTTGTTAGGTACTTCCTATCTATGTATTTTGATATATAATTTGATATATAACAGTTGTTAGCAATTATGAACAATATTTTCAGAATTCATACACCAGGCTTCATTGTTTATATAGGCATCATTGCTATTCAAATCTGTTCTCAAAAAGCTAGAAAGGAAAAGTTGGTTGATTGTGACAGCTTTGAGTGTATTCTGGCTATTTTTGGAGTTTCGTTTGTTAATTTTGTCCAAAATGTTTCTTATCACTTCCTTGCCAACAGATTTGCAAAGTGCAGTGCACTTTTTAAAGTAACAGATTAAGTTTATAATCTTTGAAAGCAGCATGCAAAATATTAAAAGCTCTTACAAAAAATTTCAGATAACTCTCAAATTATTTCTACTAATTCCTAACCAGTTTTGAAATGTTCTGAGCTTTAAACTTCCCATATACTTTGAAATGTGTTGGTCGATTTCATTGTTTGACGTACTATTCTTTTCCAGTGTGTACATCGCGATCTTGCTGCCAGAAACATTCTCTTAGGTGAAGGCTTTGTTTGTAAAATATCGGACTTTGGCCTTGCAAGAGATGTTGCAGATAGTCAACAATATGAAATGAAATCAAGAGTGAGTTATTTAAAGTATTTACTCTCAAATTTTTGTGTCATCCTTGTGAGAAAGATTTTTTGTCACGAATGTTGTACTGGAAATGGTAAGCAAATTTATATATCAGGTGTGAATTAAAATGATTATTTTTTTGTTGCTATTAAATCTCCTGTATTTGAAAGGCTTTACTTCAGTTCTATACATTTAAGATTTATGTGTTTCATGTATCAGAGAAGATCTTCTTGTAAAGTTGGCTATAGCTTTTAAATCAACAGCAAAAAAAGATATGTGCTAATAACCTTAAATTAAAATATGTATATATATATATATATACATATCTGTCAAAGTCTGTTCAAAGTATCTCTTTCGAGATCCTGCTTTAGGAATCAATAATGACTTCGAGTTGGTTGGCATCGTGTTTGAGCTCTAGAGTAAGGCAAAATATGTCACCAAAACAGAACTAGTATTGTTACATACGGGTGACAAACGCCTACAGTGGAATTACGACCTTCCTTACCGGTTTCGAACCTCTGGATATACAATCAGCTTCCATAGCCTAGTGGTTTGGATGTCCGCGTACAGAGCGGGAGGCCCGGGTTCGAATCCCAGGGGAGGCTGGAAGGTTTTTCACTGTTCTGGATCTTTGAACTCATTACGTTTTTCAATTATATCTATATATATATATATATATATATATATATATATATATATATATATATATATATATATATATATATATATATATATATATATATATATATATATATATATATATATATATATATATATATATATATATATATATATATATATAATATAATATATAAATAATAATAATAATATAATATATAAATAATAATAATAATATAAATATATATATAAAAATATATATATATATATATAGCATGAATTTCTTTTATATTTTTATCTGTTCATAGGGCCGTGTACCTGTGAGGTGGATGGCACCCGAATCACTTATGCAAAACATGTATACCACCAAGAGCGATGCATGGTCTTTTGGTATTTTAATGTGGGAGATAATCACACTAGGTTTGTCTTTACAATTAACCTTTTATCAATTAAGCCCTTCTATGGCCTGCATGTGAGAGCTCATTAAATCTCTGTTTTGATATTGAGTAAAGAAATGTCTAAAAAGATTACAGCAGCTTCTTGTATCAAATATCTTAATATAATGATGTAATGTTGATAAAAAAATATCCCTTTGAAGTTGAAGCAACCACCTTTTCATAGATGAAAATAGTAGGTAATAACATTGAAATTGTTTTCTGACAAGACAGGGTGGCGTTTGGGTAAATTTATCATAGAATCTTACCTATATATCATTTTGTAGCTTTAATTGCTGTCTGGGTCAAGTAAGAAAATTTAAATGTTATGATCACAGTTATGATCAAAGTAAAGACATGTAGCATTATACCTTATAATAGATGTTGTCAACTCCATTGCAGTTGCATGTGGCATTGTTATGTGTAACTAATCTAACTATAGTGAGAGCGTGGTGGCCAATTGGCTAGAAGGCGTCGGACTTGTGATCCAAGGATTGCTGGTTCGATTCCTGCCTAGTTCATTACAATGTGTCGATCCATGGGCAAGATGCTTTTTCTCACTTGCCTCTCTCCACCCAGGGGTTTATATGGGTACCTGTGAGGTAACTAGTCATTGGGCGCAGTATATAACTGCTGCCGACTGGAGGGATTGTCTCTGGGACAGGTTATCATTGACCAGGGGTAATTTAACGTCTGTAAAACGCTTTATAAAAAGCAAATATTATTATTCTTTTAACATTTCCTCATTACTGCAGGTTCGCATCCTTACCCAGGAATGTCTCCCAGACAAGTCATGCAATCAGTGCAGAATGGAGACCGTTTACCTCAACCAGATCACTGCAGTGATGAAATGTATGTTAACATTCATGATCATAACTAAACATCAAGAATCACAAAATTGTAGTTAATACTCTCGAAGACATAGGTATATGGAAGACCAGTTAACGTGTCTCAATATATGGAAATGGAATTGTTATGTTATGTTATGAAATTTTAAGCTAGATCTTACATTGGTTGTCTTATTATTTAAGCTCAAACTTAACATTGGCTGTCTTATTTGTCTATTAATTCATTCATTCATTCATTATTTCATTAATTATTTCATTGATTACTTAATTGATTTAATTATTTGATTAATCAATTAATTAATTAATTAATCGATTAATTAATTAATGAATTATATCTATCCAACCTCATTCATTTCACAGGTACAGCTTGCTGCAACTGTGTTGGGAGCAAGACCCGGCTAAGAGACCAAGTTTTACGCAGATACGAATGTCGTTGGAAGATATGATGGAAGCTGATCAGGTATCTAGATTTTGATATTCAAATATTACTGTATTTTACTAAAAAAGAGATTCCGTCAAGAACACAGTGCAATGTCAGGTATATATGAAACTTGTACGTTCAGTGACAGAGACCTCTCCTGAGATTGCGGAGAGGGTAACAATTCTGTGAAAATTCGAATCATGGTCTTACTCTCTTGTGTAAATGAGTATTTCAATAACAGATATGTATGTATGTATGTATTTATGTATGTATTTTAGATCCTCCTGCAAGCAAGACTCGCGAAGAGGCCATCATTGGCCTATCAAAGCCACAAGCTGACCGAAGTCAGTCTCTTACATTCATGTTTAACGTCCATGATTATGAATTGTCAATTGTCATCAACTCTGTAACTGGACGACATAAATTAATATTGGAGTGACTCAAACTCGGGACCTTATGGTTGAAAGGCACCGGCGTTAACCACTGAGCTAACACTCCAATAACACTCCATATAACACTCCATATAGTAACTATCTATAAAATGTTATGATTATAATTTGATCACGATGGTTGTTTTTCTGTTTTTTCCAGGGCTATCTCCAAATGGACAACTTCACTCAAGATAACTACATGTACCTGGAGCCAGACGCACTACTCTCTGAAGAACTGGAATAGTTGGAATCAATTCCACCGTCGATGTCATCCAATAACATTCTCTCTCATTGCTGCAATGGCCAGATCATGAAACTTTCTTGTTACTGTTTAAAGGCTTAGAGCAGAGTACATATAGTTGTAGACATCTCAGGTTGTCGCCAGCCCTCCCAATTCTGTAAACTGTAACCATATCCAAGCTACTTGAAGTTTAAAGGCATTGAAGACTCGCCCCAAACCGCGTGTGGCCATCTGAAAAAGTTAACTGTCTGTTGCTTGTAAGTGACGTTTTGTTCGTATCGCTACAAAAAGCAGACAGTGATGAAACGTGATACCTTGTTATCTTTAGCTGGACCTGAGATGTCCATCGCTGTATAGTTTATACACTGTGCTGTGGGTATTGACCGCAGCTGTATGTACTAACTGTACACTAGTGTCTAATTACCGACGGTAGCAAGCTGTGTGTGTGTATTTTCTGGGATCGATGGTGGTGTTTAACACTTCTGTTACACCTCATTCGAAACTAGGTCAGATTACCGGCCTTAGACGTTTCTTTTTGCGCGAGTCTTCACACCCTTTAACTAGGTAGCACCGCTACACGACCTGAGATGCAATAGTCTGCTTAATCTGTAGCCATATCAGTGCATCAGTGTCATATAGGAAGTATGAAAAATTTCACACATTGAAGATATTTATGATCATGATGAAACCTTAGATGAACACAGGATAATGAGAATCTTATTACATAAAACTTTGAATATTGTTGCAAATAAGCTCATTCTCTCGCGACTATCCTGAGCATCATAAAAGATTTCCCAGCTTTCGTATGACTTAATTAAATGTGATGCTGCCAGTAAATGAAGCCAGTTATGTTAGTCTTCTTTGTTTTAGTTTTGCAAAAAAAAAAAATGATATATTGACAAACAGTACAAATCCATTTATGTATTAATGGTATTAAAAATGTACATATTTAATAAAGTGCTTTAGTTTCTTTAATTATGTTTCATTCTAGTTTTAAAATCTTCATTTTGAAGACCAGTTCAATACCAGACATTAAAATACATGTTATTTTTATATTGCTATTTAAACATATAGATGTGAATATCTGTTTTGTACTTTAAGCTTTACATTAAAGGCAAAATATGGAATATATTAATAAGTTTAGAAAGCCACTGAATTGGAATAGGTTTGTTCATCTTATAAGATGTGAATGCACTCCCAACGGCTTGCATTAAGACTGTTATTTGTTGGAAGTGAACAATCAAAGAAGTTGTTTGGAATAACCTGTTTTCATACTACTATCTGAAATGGTTTTCAGGTACTTCAAACTGCCTTCAAAGTAATGTAATCAGTTAGTCCATGGAGTGGTCTTTGGTCTTAAATGTTTTTCATCTATCAACTTCAATTCAATTTCTTTATTCCAGTATAAATTACAAAAGTTATAAATAGGACACATAATAATGATACACAAAAGACGTAAAAATGTACAATCATGAAAGCATGAACAAATAAGAAATAAGTTGGAGGATTAGAAGTTTGAAAGATTAAAAGGATTATAACAGAGATGCTTAGAACCCATTTTGAATATAAATGGCTGCTCTGTAGATAAATGAGTTCTTAAAAAGCATAATTCTAAAAGTTGGCAAGATAGTAGGATTACATAGATTGTACTTGTTGGTTCTATTGCACAGAGAGATCAACTTGGAGTGAAGTGGGTGATCTTTAGAACTATGTATATTCTTAGCTAGTCTTATGAATTCATTTTTAGCAGCAGTGTTTACTTTACCAACAAGGCTTTCATAGTCGAGATGAAATATATTTAAGCAGTATTTCATCTACGATAGCATGTTTTCACTTTTCTGTATAGGTTTTCTTGTCAGAAGTTTTCTATCATACAGGTATATATGACAATCTTATTTTAATAAAGGAAATTGACAAGTGTATTTTTGTTTTCAATGTTCTAAAATTAAAGTTAGCAAGAAGCACTTTGATGACTGACTTGTTAACAAATCATGTCACATGGTTGGGAATTTTTGGCTCTGTAGTAGAATTTCATTGCTTAAAAATCTGGTCCTTAGCATTGCTTTCCTGAATCAAAAGTTAATCTGCTCGTTAAGAGTATGCAACACTTAGAAGAGAGATGAAATTTGTTAGCTTTCTTGTCTAGAGGAACTCAGAAGCCAAAACGATGACAATTACTTTTAAAGTTTCTAAATGTTTTTAATTTGCGATCACTGTTTGAAATAAATGCAAGGTATATGATGTGTATGGATTATCCTCATTGCGCACTCACATCGGTCTGGGACTGTCACTTTAAAAAAAAAAACAATAATGACTTCATCGAATCTTGTGCACAACAGGTCCTTACACTCAACCCAAGCATGTGATTCATTTTAGACTGTTTTACCGTTACACAGGTTTAACATTTTCATTCTCTGTGAACCAACCACCTGTAGAAGGCAGAAAGTGTAATAAACTGTCCCAAATTTAATAACTCAAAGTGTAATAACGTTGGTATTTTGCTTTATTTATTTTAGTCTGGACTTGATTATATTTAGATAAGTGTGTTATTATAGGACTTCCGTACTTTACAATTGTGCGAAAAAATGTGAAGCAATCTCCTCTTACAACGCAAGTTCGATTCGTGGGTAGGTGCCTGACCTTGTAACCTTGTGCTTGCGTGATAGATGACGTCATAGCCCTAACGTCAGAGGTCAAAGGTTGAAAAACCTAAACTTGGTTTTTAGCCGTTTTTCTGCTTGTCAACATATAGGGAAAAGCTGTTACACCACACGTTATGTAGGGAATGATAACACAGCTAGAATATTCCTGTTTGGATTGATGGTTGTGTTGAAAGGGAAGCGTAGGTCAGAGGTAAAAATTTTTACCCAACTTTGATACCCTTCATGAAACAACGTGGATGGTATCTCCTTCCTTTAAAAGATCCTAATAATGAGGATTTCATATCCTTCCTATCCTCTTTTCCTGCTAAAGTTTTAACTTAGCTATAAACAAAAGACTGGATTCCAGCTAGTTAACAACCAGATACATTCAAAAGTAACCCAACAATCACTTCCATTATGGAGGAGATGAGATCTGCACCTCCATGGATTGTACCTGCGTCCTTGTGGAAGGCATAAGTGGGTTCAGAAGTTAAAAGTCATCAAAGACTCACCCAAAACCCCTCGTGGCATGCTCTGAAAAAGTTAACTTTCCGTTGCTTGCAAATGACGTTTTTATCTTGTCACTACAAAATGCAGACAGTAATGAAACGTGATACCTTGTTATCTTTAACTGGACCTGAGATGTCCATCGCTGCTATGTACACTGTGTTGTGGGTATTGACCGTAGCTGTATGTATTGTCTGTACCCTAGTGTCTAAGAACCGACGGTAGCAAGCTGTGTGTGTATTTTCTGGGATCGATGGTGGTGTCTAACACTTCTGTTACATCTCATTTGAAACTAGGTCAGATTACCGGCATGAGATGTTTCTTTGTGCGCGAGTCTTCACACCCTTTATTAATCCAACCTATGATGCACTCTGACGTATCCGCTGGTTTAACTCTTTTAATTAACCAAACGAACACGCAAAACAAAACTCATGAGAACGGGCTTATATATATATATACGTCTTTATTCTAAACGAGTAAATGCCGAACTGAATATGAGTTGATACATATTGGTGTATATACAATGAATGATATAAATGATATGTAGGTCATAAGGTCAGCGGACAGACCAACGGGTGGTTTCGAAGAACCCTGAGAAGACTACATCAGAATACACAAACTTTATCAATATACTACACACGCACTGACTAAATCATGGAAAGAGTTATGCTAAAATCTTATGATCAAATGCTACATTACCTTGATTCAGTAAAACAGTAATCGAGGCTTAGCAACCAATGACAAGTGCGTATAGATGTACATGTTTTACGCCTTGCTGTGCAGCCTGATTACATCATCAGACTACATTGTTATGCCATCATACTAAAAACGGTTCTCTAGTTTTGTACAGACATCATATCAAATGACCAAAATTGAAATCCTTATTTCTAATTCACGTGACTGATTACGTTGTCTTGACCTTCATGGCTAAGGTCAAGTTTACCTGTAAGTCATGTGACTGGTGACGTACGTCGTCCTGATTCTGGACTGAGAACAATTTTCCGAGTTTGGTACTTTTATTTGTAAACTAACGATGATGCAAACTATTTTCTCTTACCACATTAAATATCATATTAGCATATCTCGGTTATGTGTTTGACGTGTTTTGCAGATTTAGGGCAACTATGAGGACTTCTGGAAAAAACAACTCTACCGCACTTCTATATTATTCAGCCTGATATGTACACTACCGCACAGTTTCATTTCTTAAAATATGAAAGTAAAGTCGCAATTTATCCGTGACTTTTACACAACAACATTATTACAATTAGACTGTGCTTAATTACATTAGGAACTATTAGTAACACTTGACTTACACCGGTGCCTTCTTTGATTGGGTACGACCTACGCTATACATACTGCTGAAGGAAGTATCTAAAGTTTCTTAATGCTTAGACGACCTTAATTAAAAAAAGTTCACTAATTCATACGAAGTTTTACTTTCACGATGGAAAACCTGCAGAATATATTAGCATCTCTTTCTTAAAAAAGCGAAACTTTCACTTTTCATAGCAATTAGTATATGTGATATCGTTGTTAATGATTTAGCTTAATCATCAATGAAACAATTAACTTGCTTCATGTTTTCATGTCAGTTTCTCATATCCTCCCTAACATCGAAGAAGTTTCGGCTATAACATCCGTACATAATGCAGGAAAACAGTTCTCAAGTAGCCTAGCCATCAAAATGGGCGTCAAAGTATTGTTGGGTAAGTTGTTTTTTTCATTCTCTTTCAAGTATTAATGTTAGTTTTAGGGATAACTACTAACATGCATTTAAATGTCCCTGCTTGACACTTAAGCACATGTTTCGTTGAAATTTTCTTATACATCTGCATAATATGGACATAGTTGAAATATTATCTTTTCAAAATGAGTGTAGTACAAATAATACATTTGAACGACAACAAATAGATAGTATCACCTCACTTAATCTTTCGAATGGATGGAATGATCGCCGTGAAAATGTGTGCATATATGCAATATTAGAACTTAACTGACTCATTTACGGCATAGTTTCTCGGCACCCATATAGATCTTTTGCTAAACATGCTGAAAAAAAATACAAGATCAGCAAGACAGTCTTAAATGCGAAATGATGGAATCTTTGTAAATTACAACAAAAACATTCTTTTTCAAGAAATCTTACACATCTCATCATTAATATGTGTGTGAAGTAAATTTTACTTCACACACATATTGTAATCTGCATCATGCCCAGGTGGAGATCGAGATAGGGGGTTCCTTGTTTAGAGTTTTGCCAGATTCTAGTCACGTGGTCGATTAAGGATACATTATGCTGGTAGAAGGATGCAATCTATACTGCTAAACTTATCGTGAGTTATTGCTCACGTACTAGATTAAAGATCGTCAGTACAAGTGGCGTCAATCCGAATTATAAAGTGCAGGGTGAGACGTCAATGACTGAATACGGTGGCCGAGACGGTGCTGTGGCCGAGTGTTTCAAATGCACTGGCATTTGAAGTGATGAAGCTTAGCAATCTGGATGTGTCGTGTTTGATACCCGGCCGGGTCTTTGTAAGGTGTGTTTTGCATCCAAGAACAATCTACGGTTTTCCTATCTGAAATGACTTTCTAAATTGAAAAGATTCCAAATTTGAGTTACAAATGTTGAATTGGAAGCCACCCGACGTGTAAGTTGTAATCCATAAGCCCTTGCGAGTTCCTCCCATATTTGTGGTCGCTTAACTGATCATAATCATTATCATTATCATTATCACTCTCATTATCACTCTCATTATCATTATCATTATCATTATCATCATCATTATCATTATCATTATCATCATCATCATCATCATCATCATCATCATCATCATCATCATCATCATCATCATCATCATCATCATCATCATCATCATCATCATCATCATCATCATCATCATCATCATCATCATCATCATCATCATCATCATCATCATCATCATCATCATCATCATCAATATCATTATCATTATCACTCTCATTATCATTATCATTATCATTATTAATAATACGAATAAAACTGAATGAGTTTGCGCGTAGCGCACACCGAAAGCGCCTGAGCGTAAAGACTTCATCGAAGCCTTCACCGAAGCGTTCATCGAAATCAGAAGTTTGCTTCTGTTTGGGTCCCTGAATTGATATGTCAGTAATATATACATTTTACACAAAAGTCACACATGACAAGTGATTATACTTAAATTAAGGAAGACTTATCTATTTAGCATTAGGGTGTAACTTAGGGCACTTATCATGAGTAATAAAACTGAGGATTAAACAAAAACGGAAACATTAATAAATCATCTTGTTTATATAGATGTCTACAACATGCACACATATGGTATCATAAGCCGTTTCCTTTCCTTTTATAAAGGAACTCTGTACACTCTCTAAGCTGAGCGCCACCATCAGTTGGCGATTAACGTAGCAAGCAATTGTTTGCCAAAAATTCCTCCCAGATTACTGGGAATTACACTTCCCATTCCTTGTAAGTTGCATCTGAACATTCTTAATTTTGAAATCTCATAGTTTAGTAATTATACTCGGTAAAAATCACTTTTTTTTAGGGGAAAACTACGACTTTACGTTACTTTATAAGCTCTGCTTTAGCCATTGATTTACACTGGTAATTTGAAGAGATAAAAACACGCTAGGCATTCTCATGGTGGCCGTAGCCAATATATATGCTGCTGAGGGGAAGCCAGTGGCGGACTGGTCACACAGGGCATTTGGGCAATGCCCAGTGGGCCGGTGGCCCGGTTGGCTGGCGAGCCTGGTAAAAAATTACAGCCCATTTTCACAGTTAGTTAATAGAATACAGACGGGTTGTGTAGAAATATATTTTTAAATGCTCGAAAAAACTGAATAAAATCCGGTCTAAACAAATAATTTTGTTGACGTTTTTACCTGTTCTCAGTTTAATCAAGTGTTGCTTCTGGAAAATTAGTTTTGGTCTATTTTAAAGGATTATTATAAGCTACAAAATTGATAAATATAGCACCATTTTGCATCTAGGCAATCTTTAAATCAAATCAATCCCCTCAAACCCCTCCCCCAGGACGGCGATCACTTTGTAAGTAACATATCAATGAATAATGGGCCGGTCTTGGTAAAAAATGCCCGGGCTGATTTAAAGACCCAGTCCTCCCCTGGGGAAAGCCATATGTGGAATTTGGGTGTAAATTAATTGTTAGGCTTGTGTTATCAGTATTTTTTTGTCCATGACAAAAAGGGACCTACTTGGAGGGGGGGGGGGGATGGAATGAGCTGAATGGGTGGGCCGTGTTAGGGACTGTGCCTCAACATTGTAAGTTAAAACATTGGGGCACTAATAAAGGGGCTGACAATGAAAATGATATGCCTATATGAAATATATAGACATTACAAATATATTTATGAACCGTATAGTTTACACTGTTTTACGCGCAGGTTAAATCTTACGAGCTCTGTGTTTTTTGTTATTCTTACCAAAACTTGAGCAGATGAGAATACAACATCAGTAACAACTTATCTCATAGTGCAATATTTTAGCTCATTTCATGAGATACAGGAGTCTTTATGGGCCTGGTAGGTCTAGCGCCTAGTCAGTCACTAAACCTGAGTCGGGGGGGGGGTGCATTTTATATTGTGTCCCCCACCCTTCAGAAAGTGGGGGACGTGTCCCCCAGTCTCATCTCCCATGATTGACGTCCCTGCATCAGTACCCCCCCCCCGCCCCCTCTCAATATGCCAGAATCATACTGATCAGATTCCAACAAACATTTTACCGCCACATTACAGACCGAGACATTATGGAAAACTAGAAATTTGACAAATTAGAATCATCACTTTGAAGCTTTCTAGTAATTTTTAGCATGCTCAAATTTGGGGTCAATACCCCTGACCACTATGGGTACATATGTGGATGCAGAAGGTAAGAACGTTGCTCATATATAATTCAAATACCAGAAAATTTTGCAAATGACTTGGCAATAATGATTCATTCATATATTTGAAAGTTGAATAATAATTTGAACTACAATTTGTACTTAGGGGTCAAACCTATACGGCAAAGTCATTTCGTTACTTTATTGCAAAATGTTAAGCCTTACAATATAAACCCATTCAGATGGCTTTGTAATTCGAAACTTGCACTAACTAACTAGAACTTCAGCGATCATGTAGTTCACCTTTTTAATAAAACGTTACATATTAATAACGAACCATTCATCTGTGCTTTTTTCCTCGTTTTATAGTACTCTTGGCTGTAATCGTAGCGTCTGCAGAAGAAATGGATGAATCTGATGAGTATCTAAATCTTAACATTAGGATGGTTGTGATAATAGCCATAACTGGTGGGCTGCTTCTCTTACTGCTCAACGTTGGATGTATCTGTATAGTTTGCTGTATTTGTATTAGAAGAAACTCGAATACATCCTCCATCAACAGAAATGACCCTGGTAATCGTTCGGTGAGCTGAAATTAGACTTCAATAATGCCTGAATAATGTGACACGTTAAAGGATTGGTTCAGGTGTCTGACATGTCTATCAGTATGTATGAAAGAGCTCAAAAGGGCAAACAGAACAGTGAAGAAACTACCATGATAGCATGCTCTGTTTAGGAGATATTACGCTTTGAAGATATAAAAATTTCTTTGGAAAATGACTGGTGTAGAAAGGCTAACTGTGAGGATGTGATGTCACATCCTCACTCTCTTAACATGTGTGAATATATTTTAATAAAAATTAATTACATTTTTTTCACAAATCTAAAAAAATCAAATCAAAAATTCTTCAGATGTTTAGTCTCTGATACTTCCCTTGACAAATATGAGATCCACATGACATATGTCTTTTGGTTGTAAGTCATAAAATCTCACAAAACATTTTAATAAACTGACAAAGACTTTTCAGAAATGTGAGGATGTGACATCACAGCTAGTCTGATTTCAGCAGTTTCGACACAATCAGATAGAACTTTAAACTTGAATTTCTCCATAACGGAATAAGATATTTGAACAGTTTCTTCATCATTGTGTTTCTTTTATTGTCTTCTTTCATATAAGATAAACATGTATGACACCTGAACTAATCCTTTAACTTTTATCCTATTTCCTGGTTGAACAGTTCTGTATGATATCGTGAACGAAAAGTACAATGAAATTAGTAAGAAATGTGAACAGCTTTAAGCAATTATTGGTCGGTTGAGGTTTGTATAATGCATTACTGACTTCCATGTTGTTGGCATTCACATTTCATTATATCTTTATAACAAGGTATAGCGGTTTTCATGCATAATACGGTTCACGTTGGACCATTATAAGTACTTAGCTCCTCCATGTAGAAAAAAAAACCCTGTAGGAAGCATCACATGTCAAAAACATATAATAGGCCTATTTACAATTTGTATTGTGTGTATAGAAGATCTGTATGTGTTTGTGTAAAGATACGAAGGTGTACCCCGAGAGATAAACAAAAGTGACAAATAAGTCAGTGTGTTGTAAAATTGATTTTGTTTACATTTTCGGTTTCCCTAACTCCTTCATCAGCAATGTCATATCAAAGAGGGATGTGACTCTTTAATATATCATATGTTTTAATTCAAAATATCCTTAGAGCAAGAGAGCCTCTAGCAGTAAACTGCGAAGCGATATTCCAGCAAACCCTTACATCTCGTTGACAACACGAAAGTCGATGGAATTCCCGCGAAAAAAACTGAACTTACTCGATTGTGTTGGAAGTGGAGTATTTGCAGCTGTGTATAAAGCCGAAGCCATCGGTATATTAAAGCCAAAGGAAACATCAATTGTTGCTGTGAAGGTACTTAAAGGTATGTTCGATTCAGTACTTCGTGCGTCTTCATCAAGCAATTTCTCTCGGTTGGTTTATAGGCCTATGACATGTAATTCACTGGTTAGGCTCGCTGGGTGTTTGGCGTACCAGAATGCTGCGATTCAACATTTTCTTAATAAAAGGTCGTTTAACAATTGTCTTAAGAACGATGGGAATGTTTATCTGAGATATCATAATAGCGATACTTACTATTTTAAATCGTTATACCCTTGCTATTTTCCCTGCAGCAAATCTGACAGCCAACAACAAAAATGATTTCTTGAAGGAGCTAGTTCTTTTCCGATCATTGGGAGAGCATGAAAATTTGGTTGCTATGTATGGTTGCTGTACTGATAGAGGTAATACAGTCGTAAACTGAATAAAAACAGTTTACCTTTCTTACTATTTACTTTCTTTGAGAACTTTTGGTAAAATGCAAATTGGTGCTATATTTTGTAACTTTGGAACAATATGGAAGGATTTTCAACTCTTAAGGTTGTACTTTACAAGCATGTGAGGAGGGGGATATCCCGGATATAGGGGGACCCCGGGTCCCGAGATTGTACCCTTGACAGGCTTCTCTTACTCTCTTTTGTCAGGACTCCATGTTATAACAAAAAGGCGAAGAATAGTAAACTAATAACAAGAAGTTTAGCTTGCAGTTGTTTTTCAACATTTTAATGAGCTGGTGATGCATTTTGTTCCAATTAAGTACGTGGCTAGTTCCACATAGCTTAGGCTGATGGAAGTAACACCTTTTACC
This sequence comes from Apostichopus japonicus, assembly GCF_037975245.1. NCBI lineage: Eukaryota > Metazoa > Echinodermata > Holothuroidea > Aspidochirotida > Stichopodidae > Apostichopus > Apostichopus japonicus. The sequence continues at coordinate 22,460,224 of NC_092572.1, forward strand.
GTATACAAAGCGTATAGCAAAGGTGCTTTGTATATACTCTCATCACGCTAACCATTGAAGATTTGGCTATCTTTCAGCAAACATGAACTGTCTCAAAATGCCCAAACATCGGATAGTCTTTTTCCAATACCTAGTCACGTATTGTAACACTATCACATTGCTGACCAGGCGAAATCGATGTCAATATTGTACAATGATATTAATACAACATACAAAGGGCCAAATTTCGGATCAAACGTATACTGTTGCAATTAGTTCTTATGACATTTCCCCCGATCTCCACTACAAATTAATTGTGTATAAAGTACTACGGCAGGTCTAAAACTGTATCCCATAATGAACCAACAGATCCGATGTATTTGATTATGGAGTATCTACCTCATGGAAACCTACAAGAGCATTTACGATCGTTGGTCAACGAGAGCAGCAAATATGAAACTTATTCCAACAGAATAGTTGAGCACGGCCTCAGTCCAGAGGCACTCCTCAATTTTGGAATCCAAATAGCAAGAGGCATGGAATTCTTAGACTCTAAGAAGGTTTGTAGTCGTTCTTTTCAACAGTTTATATATATATATATATATATATATATATATATATATATATATATATATATATATATATATATATATATATATGAAACCACATCAGTTCATTGTACATGTGTATACCTTATCCAACACTTATCAGTTGTTAGCATGAAGTTTATTTATACGAACGTTTGTATAGCAATGTAATTGACTGTTCGTGAAATATGCCAATGATATTATTACTTTACAACAACTTTAGGCGGAGTGTATAGCCTAGTGGTTAACGCAGGCGTCTCCCAGTCATGAGATCCCCGGTTCGATTCCCCGCCGACAGCAAGGTGTGTCGTCTGGCAAGGGTGTTGTTCAATAACAACTTCCCGACATGGACGTTAAATGGATGTGTGCCGAGAGATTGGCTTCGGTCAGCTTGCGAGTCTATAAGCCTCCATGGCTTCTTTCGCGAGTTCCTGCTTGCGGGAAGATCACATATACATACATACATACATACAAATATAATTGATATACGCGAATGGATAGTACTATACCTATATAGTTGTCTTTTTCAGTGCATACATCGAGATCTTGCCAGCAGAAATATTCTTTTGGGTGAATGTTACGTGTGTAAAATTTCAGACTTTGGTCTGGCGAGAGATGTTGCGGAGACCGAACAGTATGAAACGAAATCTCGGGTAAGCAAATGAATATTTAATTAACAATATTGCTACGATATTACAACATAAACTGCAAATAAGTCAGAAATGCTGACGTTATTTCCCTGCAAGATATCCACTGTGAGACAATAATATATTTGGTCGTCCTGCATTTAAAACATAGGGGAATGATCAAAGAAATGATTAATGACAATACGGTGCTCTATGTTCATTTATTTCTTTATTCATTCATTCATTCATTCATTCATTCATTCATTCATTCATTCATTCATTCATTCCTTTATTCATTCATTCATTCATTCATGCATTCATTCATTCATTCACTCATTCATTCATTCATTTCTTTATTCATTCATTCATTCATTCATTCATTCATTCATTCATTCATTCATTCATTCATTCATTCATGTTTGGTTTGCTTACCTTTCTTTTACAGGGTCGCGTCCCAATAAGGTGGATGGCTCCAGAAGCTCTAGTAAACAACATGTACACTATAAAGAGTGATGTTTGGTCGTTTGGAGTTTTAATGTGGGAGATTATTACTCTAGGTATGACAGATAAAATCATATCTTGTAATATAAACACTTGAGGAAATCAAGCCTTTCAGATTCGAATCCTTGATGAGAATCTGGAAACCTAATTCAGGTTTCCTTTTTTTATTGGTCTTTTCTTTGCTTTTTCTTCTCTTAATATAAGTCAGATTGTGTTAATACATTAAATTTCAAGTAGATTTCAAATAGCTGGTCTTTTCTCAATCCTTAAATCAAAAGCATATACCTTGCAAAGAAGGTTTACTTGTAAAACTATATTTCACCAACATTATTGTATGAATTAGAGTATGGTATGAAGACTTTTATGGTTACATATACCTTAGAAGCACATTTAAAGCCTACCTTTGGTTTCTGCTTTGAAATATGAAATTATTTTTTACACTGCAGGTGCGCATCCCTATCCTGGAATGTCTCCGAGACAGGTTATATACTCTATCCAAAACGGGTACCGCATGCCACAACCGGATCATTGTAACGACGAAATGTATGTTTTAATGAAGTGATCGTATTTGTTCAAGATTAATATACATATTTCAGTCGAGTTCAGTCATAAATACACAGTAAAGAATACATGAATTGCATCAATGTTTATATAGCTGACGATATTTATGATTTTTTGTTGGTAAACATAATCTCCTTTTTTTCACTCTCATCTTGTATAACATTCCTTAGCAAGGTTCTTGATTTATGAAATATTCTCGTTTTATAGCTATGCCATGCTGTTAACTTGTTGGCAACATCACCCAGACAAAAGACCAAATTTTACAGAAATACGGGTATCCTTGGTAAACATGATGGAGAAAAAACAGGTAATTTAATTAAGTTTTCATGTTATATATACCTGAACAAAGTTCACATATTAAGATGCTGAGAATATTCTTGTACGGAATTTTATGGAATTTCTTCAAAATCAGTTAACACGTCGCCATAAGCGACGATCATCATAATCCTAAAAAAAAATGAAGCTATTCGTTTGCGAGCTCTCAAACCAAGTGTGGTCTTATAAACTATATACCGGGAATCGAAATGATTTTCCATATTGCTATACATAATGTTATAACATTACCTACAAAGCAATGCTACATTTGTTTTAGGAGACCATTTTCCCACTCTCGTTTTTCCGGAAATTCAATGTATAATAACCTTGAATTTTGTTTGATTTCTGTTTTTTTTTTTTTTTACAGGGATATCTTAATATGGACTTTTTCGACCAAGAGAAGTTTATGTACTTAGAGCCAGATGTGGTCATGGACGAGGGATTTCATTTATCACAAGCTGGAAACTCTGGCGATCAGATAGTAACAGACAAATCATCGCAAAAGCTGGATTTGACACAATTAACTAGTTTATAATCTACTCTACAAAACTAGACTGAGTCAGAAACACTCACAAAAAGTATTGTTTAAACCTTGTGCGCAAAATGTAGATATACGCTGAAGCGCTTTTACGTTATACTTTTCGTACTGCGCAATCATAATAAAACTGACATTTGATATAGCGCAAATTTCCATGAAAAATGCTCAAATGCGCTTAACGAAAGTGTAATAGTAGGCCTAAACTAATACTAATAATGAAAACTAATAAAAGTTTATCCATGGACTACTTTAAACATAGAGGTTTTTAAACCTAGCTTTAAATGACTTAACAGAAGTGGGCTGTCTGATTGTGATATCCGTGTTGTTCCATAGACGAGGTGCAAACACAGAAAGGGCACGATTGCTAGCTGATTTGAGATTTGATCGAATTGAATGTAAAAGATCGAGAGATGTCGAACGAAGCTGTCTAGAAGGGCTATGATCGACAAGCATGTCCCGGATGTATTATGGCAGCCGATTCACACAGAGATTACAGTAACTACTGTAAATCTTAAGTTTTGTACCACAGTAAATACTGGATCGTGCTGACAAATCTGATAAATCGGTAGCATGTGCTATTAGGTTTACAGTAAGAACGGAGGATATTTGTAATTCCAACAAATCCCAAACAACTGGATTTGTTGGAATTACACATATCCTTAGTTCTTACTGTAATCCTAAAAGCACATGCTACCGAATTATAGCACGATCCAGTTTTTACTGTGGTACAAAACTGTAAGATTTAGAGTAGTAACAGTGTGTTCTCTATGTGTATCGGGTGATTGTAGAGACATATATTCAGTGTTTTGTAGTCACGTGTAGTCACTTGCAGATAAAGCCAGCTCAAACCACAATTGCATGGCCTCTATCTGCTACATATACATATGCACCGTACACTCACAGAACGAAATGTAAAAACTGCTATGTAAGACAAGTCGGGTATAAAACTAGTATATAAGGTATACCCGTCGTTAAACGTCAGCTAAATTAAGTTAAATAAGTTATGAGTTTCAACAGCTACTAGTAAAACTGTACAATATCCATCTTTCGTAAAAAATGTCTTAAAAATGAAACAACATGTAGCCAAGATAACTATAAATGATATCGTGGAACCCTCCGCAATAATAAAGGATCCATTATATTACAGCATCACATCTCAAGTAGTTTTAATCTGATTTCGAGATTGATAAGATTTGGTTTCTTCACCCTAAGAGTCCTTGAAACTGATGCACTTTTCCCAAAAAGACTTCTTGAAGTCACGCCGATGTTTGACTGTAGAAGGTATGAAAAAGCCGTTTGGGTTAGCAAATCCTCACGTGACAGTATTTCTCAAGAGAACCGTTTTGTACACAGTTTAATATGTCGAGCAATGTCATCATGCATGATACAGCCCAATGAATGAGGTATCTTGTGGACCGGGAAACCCTATGGTTATGGTTAACACCTAGGGTTAACCCTATAACCCCTAACCTTAACGAGAACAATAACATAAACAATAACAATAACCCTTACAATAACAATGACCCTACAAATAACAATTACCTCAACGTTAACCCTAACAACAACCCTAACAATAACCCTTACAATAACAATAACCATAACCCTAGCAATAACAATTCGTCAAAGTTCGTCAAAGTAAATACGTTATTACTTCTCCTATAATATATTAATCTAAAAAGCCTTTCTAAATTGCGAAAGTAAAACATGGAAACATCATTTCTATATTTGGAGACATTTTGGAGGATTATTAAAGCAATTTACAGGAAATGTACAGATAACGTCTCCGAATGGTTAAGGAAACATTCACTTCTTTCGAGCAGTTTATCTACCATTGCAAATATAATTCTATACAGGCTATTTTGGGCGGAATCTGTGAGAACAATCGATGAAATCACATCACTGGACTGAAGGATAGAACTAAACCACTGAGCAACATCAGCGAGATCGCCATCGCCGCCATCTATTAAAATAACATATGTAATGCCCACCACTTTCGTGGATTTTCCCATCACACTAACAAAATTAGATGAAACTCGGAATCGGGAAGCTCGCCCCCACCTAAAATGAAAAGTACTAGGCCCTATATCAGACAGCAATTCTGAGTCAAACCCTGGTTCATCGGATCTTTAATTTATTAATTGTTTGAGGTAGCAATCTTGGCCCCGTAGATTTTAAAAGGATAAAACAACAACAAAAACAACAAAGTCATTATCCAGGTAGACTGAATAAAGTGCAACACTGATATTAGGCCAAATAAAAAGTAAAACGGCTTGCCATACGGCCTTGTCTCTTTCGTGTTTTGTTCCTTGCATATAGAGAGAGTTTATCTCCTCATGTTTATCTCCTCATGGCGTGTTGATTTGCGAGGTAGACATATAGCTATGTGTAATGGCGAAACCATAGGGGTATCCCTCATACTGCTGTGAATAGTACAAACAGCAATATTCAATGGGTCACGTATTGATCCACCCCCGCTAGTTGCTTGGCAACGGGGAGCATCAATGCGTGTCTTTTGTACGGTAAACACACACTCGCAATAAAACAGCTTGACAACGGGACATACCAGGTTTGATTACAAGTAACGCTGAACGTATATAGTACCGCACAGACGTAAAGACAAAATACTACAAGAAAACGTTCGTTTTTTTTTCTCTCACGAGTCATTTTGGAGGAAATAATATAGTAACATTCAAGTGATCTGGTTTGGCAGAAGATCCGGTACCAGGATGGTGAAACGTCACATCAGTCGCGAGTCGACCAAGTCGATGGATAGTGCTAACCAAGCCTTGCTAGCACAAAACTTTCCAAGCTTTAACTGCATATGTGAATTGTGTCATTGCGGCTGCATAACGTAAGTTTAATACATCGGTATTCTTTATCTTCAAATAAGTTGAAATATATATAATCTGACAACAATAAAGCAATACATTTTGCAAGCAGTGAACTCTCTGTGTATACCACGATAATGAAATTGTTGCAACACTTACACGATACGGCAACAGTTGGCTTGTGTAAAACTTTGTAAAGTAGGCGTATGATTAGTTGGCTTTGTCGCATACTCGTAAGGACGAAGCACCGCCCCTACTGCTCGTGTGTTACACCACCTGAAATATTGTCACCAGAAACAACAAAAACCTCTATCGAAATTTTTCCGTCTGTAACTCCAGATCAGAGCTCCTACTTCTGATATTGTTTTCTTTTTCCTCTATTACCATAGCTTATGTTTATTTTTGGCCGTAAGCGAAGTACGTATAGATAAAAAAAAAAAAAACTATGCTGCTTGGATCTTCTTGTTTTCGCACCCGATACTCATAGCTAGTACAGTAACTAATCATACTTTACAAAGTTTTACACGAGCCGACTGTTGTTCGTATCTTGTAAGTGTTGCAACAATTTCCTTATCGTGGTTTACACAGTGAGTTCACTGCATGCAAATGTATTGCGTTGGGTTGTGGAACATGAACAGTAGTAACTGTACTAGCTATGAGTATTGGCTGTGTTTTCATGTTATCCTCCTTATGTGCGTTATATCAGCTTCATATATTAATGAAGTTGAAAATAGCTTGCATGTTAAACTCGATAATGAAAATAAGAAAACGTACAACACCATTATCCTTTAGACTCTTGACCCCTCCCTCTATCCTCTGCCCTTCATCTCCTTCATAAATGACTCTAAATTAGGTATTGCCAATTATACAGACCGATGTCAATTTCTTCCGGTCTTGTCAAAAGTGTTTGTAAAGCATGATTTGCTATGTAAAGCTCAATCAGATTTCGGAACAAACTTTCATGCGAAACAGCATTGATAAAATTAACGATTAGTTGTAGACTTGCCCTGCTTAGGGTAAAAATACCATTTTTAGTTACTGATACTTCTATTTTATTCTATAATTAAGGGTCATATTTTAACATTTTGAGATTATTGTGGTCTCGTATGGGGGGGGGGGGGGCGTACAATGCTGGGAGCAAGGAAATAATTCGAAAGTTACAGAAGAGTGCTGCAATGATATTTTTAAATGCTTCTTACCATGGCAGGTCGACTTTGATATTTCATGAATTAGGATGGAACGTATATAAAGCAAAAAAGAATGACAAGGGTAACTAAATTATAAATGATATTACCCCATCTTACTTAAAAGAATTATTTACCGCGATAACGGAATTTACCATAACCATTTGCTAATATCCTCATAGTCTAAGAATTTCTACATCGCAGGGGACATACTGAATTCCGGAGAAGTATATTAAAATACTTAGCGGCAGAATAATTTAATGAGCTAGATCCTAAGACAAAAGCATGCTAACACTCTTTTTAAAGTTTTAAACAAATGATTGCTAATGTTTTGTAATGTTTTTTTTACCAGACCTTGATATGTTTTATCTACTAGTTGTACTTCTATTCCAGTGTTCATTGTGAGTTTATTTTGTGTTTTATTCTTATTTTACTCTGTTATTTAAAAGTTTATATGTTCTAATTTCTGATTTCTTAATTATAAATTATGTTTGAGGGGCCTCATGTAAGATAAGCGTTTTGTATCGCTAAATGAGTTTTACCGTTGAAAGTTGAAATAAATGATGCAGCCATTTTCTATCTCAATAAATTGTAATTATACAGGAGACAGAAACACAGCAAGACATGTAGGAGACAGCCTGTAAGGAAACAGACTCCGGGTACAATCGGACATCATAAAGATTGTCTCATGACACACTATCAACAGGTATATAAAGCCCCCGGTCAAGCTGAAAGGACACTACCGTTAATACCACCGCCAACACCACGTGACCCAAACCCACCACCAATGCAGTTTGCTACAACACAAAGGTCGGAGTACAGACAACATGGCGAGGTTAAACGGACCGAACCAATCAAACTCGTGAGTAACATATATGTTATTTACAATCCAATGCTATATATATATATATATATATATAAACAGTATATATATATATATATATATATACAGTATATATACAGTATATATATATATATATATACATATATATATATATATATATATATATATATATATATATATATATATACATATATATATAGTGCAAACAAATACTTTTGTGTAATGATGATCGGAAAATCTCTCTAAGATTTGTTCAATCTATCATTGCGTAATTTTTCAATGGCTTGATCAGGATTCACCAGAATGACGTAAATTTTACTTGTTGAAATCTCCAGTCAAAACGTTCGTAAAGGAATAATTTCCCAAACATTTTTCGGTCTTATTCCTGTAATTTGGTATAATAGTTCGTTAAAGTGACTTAGAATGCACATTTTACCTCTTGCACTCTGTCAATTTCGGGCGATTTCGTTCAGACTGTTTTGATTAAAATAGTGTTTGCAAAATTTGCTACACTTTATTTTCAAGTACGGGCTGCTACAGTGTCAAACGCATGTTAAAAACGGTTAAACACGGCAAGCCGAGTTGCCGTACACCAGTTTATATGGTAAATTACAAAAAAAGGACAATTTTTAAAATGGTAATTGTGTTTGGGAGCACTATTCAGTGAGATATCATATATGATCTATCACAGGCAGAAAATTATGAGCGCAGTAACGATCCAGTGGATGGTGTCACTGCCTATAAGGAGTCGTTTCCGGCTCACACCAACTTGCCGCGGATTCTGCCAATCAAGGGCAGGCCACCACAACAACCGAAGTTGGCATTAGCCGCTTTCGACGCCAGAACCAGCCACAAGGAACAATTCAGGAAATGGAATACAAAACCGGTGGCGCCCTTTACAGATTTACCATCATTTGCAGGTAGGAAACGTAAAGTGTTTTGATTTTGCACTTTAACAGTTCTTCGCTACGAAAGCCCATTGAGTCACACCCCCACCCCCCCCCCCCCAATCATAATAACGACTTACTAATTCGTAATTACGAAATAATAATCTGTTATTACGAATTAAAATTGCGTATTGCGATAATACCATAATATATCGACTTAATTTACACACTAACTATAGCTCATTCCACTGACCCTAATTAAATTTCGTTGCAAACCCGATTTTGGAACGTTGTTCACCACACTCCGCGGCTAGCTAAGTCTCAAAGGGACAAACAGCAAGTTCTCAGTTAATCTTTAGGGGTTCGTGAACGAATATGGCAGCCAACATTGTCAAAGTTCAGGTAAATAAGGATTCTCGCGCGATTAACACAGTGCATCGACCGATTCTAGCAGATTAATAATTCGTAATTACGAATTAATTTTTTTTTTTGGCACTAATAGGATATCGTACTTCGCTATCATGTATCCCTCCACAACACTTGTCGTTAGGAGCAATGAACCATAATCATCAGTCAGATGCAGCACGTATGTTTGCTGTTTGAGTTTCGTCACCACATGGGTAGTGTTAGTGGGTTATTACTGGCCTGGCTAGCCTGATGCAGTACGTATGTTTGCTGTTTGAGTTTCGTCACCACATGGGTAGTGTTAGTGGGTTATTACTGGCCTGGCTAGCCTGATGCAGTACGTATGTTTGCTGTAGGAGTTTCGTCACCACATGGGTAGTGTTAGTGGGTTATTACTGGCCTGGCTAGCCTGATGCAGTACGTATGTTTGCTGTAGGAGTTTCGTCACCACATGGGTAGTGTAAGTGAGTTATTACTGGCCTGGCTAGCTGGATACAGTACTATGTTCGATGATATCTTCATAACTATTTTTTTCTGAAATATTGTTACTTTCAACTCTGTACCTGTGGTACGTACACGTGTCTTTAATTAGCAGAGCAGTGAATGAACAAAATCACGCATTAATAGTAAAACAGTTTGCTCTTTAACAGTTTCCACATTTAGTATTTGTCTAACTTGTAGCCTGTAGATTACAAATGATAGGCTTTCATCTTGTTTATTATGCTAGTTTTTAACTGTTTTATTTCTTGAAATAACCATTAACCGAACCCTTTATGTAATACTCGTTGCAGGTTCCGTGCTCTTTCCTGGTAAGACTTTAGGTGAACTCCAATCAACCTCTCAGTATGACTTCTCTGGGCTGACTAGAACAGAGAAACCAGAGAAAATGGCATCTGCCGCTGACAACATCGTACTTGACGGTGAGCAGCTTATCTTTTATGTTTCTTTCTTTGAGGGAGACTCGGGGTGACAGGGAAGGGGAGCGGCTGGAATTCTATGGAATCAATTGGGGGGGGGGGGAGCATACTACAGAAGACATTCAATAGGAATAATTAACATACATGACATAACAGTTGCATTCTTATGGGTTCATTGGGTCTGGAATTAGTTAAATGGGGTTAGGGTTATGGGGTATGATTTATCCGGAATTAGGTCTGGGTCTGGAAGACCCAATCATCCTTTGTACTGCTATACTGAGTCAATGATTATACCAGATTTAATCTTTCTTAACATCAGAAAGATACTGTAACACTGGAATTGGTTATTACCTCCTTTGTGTGAGTTTTATTCGACCCCCCTGCAACCCCTGCAAGCAATAATTATTGTGCATTCCCTACCTACAAGAGCACTTATTTTCCAAGGGGTACATATTATTAATTTAAAGACGCAAATTTCAGGAACACTTGTCCCCCATTTCCTATTACTGCTGCTCGTGTAATATGGTATATGTATTTGATGATCATAGATTGATACATATTGGCTTTTATGAACAAATGTGTTGATAGCACATATAATATATGTCAGTTTTTTTACGATGATAATTCAAACTGTCCCATGCAAGGTTAAAAGTCGAACAGATGTTAATGTTACGCTTCCCACCAATCTTAGGAAGGGACAATAATGTCAAATAAACTAGTTGCTTGAGTTATGAGAGACCCTATATAGCTGTTAAAGTTAGTCAGCTCGTACCCCCGTTCCCACACATGCTCCCGACATCGCGACAACCTTCGGCCTTCTGTCATACTGCGCTCATGTTCTGATCATATTACCAGCATTAGATGTGGTAGAAGTCCTTTTTTTACAAAGTTAAAACACTTTATGTCCTTCTGTCTTCACTTTATAACAACCATGGTTGTTTTAGTACGCAATGATATGAATGGCTTATGTAGAAGAGAATGGTATACTGTTCGTAGCTATACTTTCCAGCCATCCTTGTAACTCTGTATGATATCAAAATCGTATAATATCCGTATGATATCCGTACTGGTATGACATCACAGTTGTTTCAATGGAGAGTTAGCGCAAAGTTTACTCGAGGCGTTTCGGAAATGAAGTATGTATCGGTTCAACCGTAACCCACTATTAGCAAGCTCCATCTTTCCTTATAGATTTAATAATACGATACTTTACCCCCTTATTTTCGTGATCACCCTAATTGACCCATAGTCCTTGGGATGTAACTCCCTGACCCAACCTGTCTCAAAAGGTCTGCATACTAGTGCAAGATACAGTTGGCTATATACTTGAGCTTTCAGACTCAAGGCCGTCTGTAATTGTACTAAAAGTACGATACCTCCGTTGTATCACAGTGGCCTTCAATACCATTGGCAGTTTCATTTTCTAAATCGTACAGGGTACTTAAACAAGCAATCCTACAGTGTCTTTATATTCTTCGTCATGCAGGTGACTTTGACCATGAGACTGTACATAAGAAAACTTACACAGATTTTGGACCAGGCCATAAGGCGCATAAATTTTTGCCAGTTCCTAAGATGACCCGGAGCAAACGAGGCGTCACAGAGATGGAGACACAGCACATGAGAGACTTCCCGGTCTACAAGAGCCAGCCAGAGCCGGCAAGTGCTGCCGAACCACCCGAAGCAACGATCCGACTTAGTGTTGATTCCAGGTAAGGGGAAGTTACTATGGATACATAGATAACTGACTATGACTCCACAATTAGAATGACTGCATAACGAACTAATTATGACTCCACAAACACAGTGACCAAATACAGAACTAACTATGACTCCACAAACATAGTGACCAAATAGAGAACTAACTATTACTCCACAAACACAGTGACCAAATAGAGAACTAACTATGACTCCACAAACACAGTGACTAAATAGAGAACTAACGATGACTCCACAAACACAGTGACTAAATAGAGAACTAACTATGACTCCACAAACACAATGACCAAATAGAGAACTAACTATGACCCCCAAAACACAGTGACCAAATAGTGAACTAACTATGACTCCACAAACACAGTGACCGAATAGAGAACTAACTATGACTCAAAAAACACAGTTACCAAATAGTTACAATTATAAAATGTGTTGTATTATACCTATAAATATACTAAAGTGAATTATCACTGTAATAAACTTTATAAAGTAGCCGCTTGTGCCTTACACTACAAACAGAGTATTTCATGTTCAATTACCAGGAATTATTTACTATGAAATTTTATTTCTTCATCCATAGACTTGCGTTTACAACAGAACAGCGTAACGAGTTCAAAGGTCACGACACGTCAATTCACAGGAAGCGGGATATGATGAAACAAGGACAAGAAGATTATAGACCACCTAATGTGAAATTTGAATCTTTGACCAGTATGAAGGTACATGTGGTGATAATGAATATTTAGCACTTATAGTAGTTGATGTAGGGAACCATTGACCAGTATCAAGGTACATGCGGTGTGGTGATAATGAATATGCATTACTTATAGTAGTCGATGTAGGAACCGTTGACCAGTATCAAGGTACAGTTGGTATGGTGATAATGAATATGCATTACTTATAGTAGTCGATGTAGGGAACTATTGCAAGACCAGTACGTATCAAGGTACACGTGGTGTGGTGATAATGAATAAGCATCTGTTATAGTAGTCGATGTAGGGAACCATTGACCAGTATCAAGGTACATGTGGTGTGGTGATAATGATTATGCATTACTTATAGTAGTCGATGTAGGGAACTATTGACTAGTACGTATCAAGGTACATGTGGTGTGGTGATAATGAATATGCATATAGTAGTCGATGTAGGGAACCATTGACCAGTATCAAGGTACATGTGGTGTGGTGATAATAAATATACATTACTTATAGTAGTCGATGTAGGGAACCATTGACCAGTATCAAAGTACATGTAGTGTGGTGATAATGAATATGCATTACTTATAGTAGTCGATGTAGGGAACTGTTGACCAGTATCAATGTACATGTGGTGTGGTGATAATGAATATGCATTACTTATAGTAGTCGATGTAGGGAACTATTGCCCAGTACGTAGCAAGGTACATGTGGTGTGGTGATAATGAATATGCATATAGTAGTCAATGTAGGGAACCGTTGACCAGTATCAAGGTATACATGTGGTGTGGTGATAATGAATATGCATTACTTATAGTAGTCGATGTAGGGAACTATTGACCAGTATCAAAGTACATGTAGTGTGGTGATAATGAATATGCATTACTTATAGTAGTCGATGTAGGGAACTGTTGACCAGTATCAATGTACATGTGGTGTGGTGATAATGAATATGCATTACTTATAGTAGTCGATGTAGGGAACTATTGCCCAGTACGTAGCAAGGTACATGTGGTGTGGTGATAATGAATATGCATATAGTAGTCAATGTAGGGAACCGTTGACCAGTATCAAGGTATACATGTGGTGTGGTGATAATGAATATGCATTACTTATAGTAGTCGATGTAGGGAACTATTGACCAGTACGTATCAAGGTACAATGTGGTGTGGTGATAATGAATAGATGAATATATAGTAGTCGGTGTAGGGAACCATTGACCAGTATCAAGGTACATGTGGTGTGGTGACAATGAATATTTAGCACTATATATACTAGTCGATGTAGGGAACCATTGACCAGTATAAAAGTACATGTGGTGTGGTAATAAAACGTGTTGGTCATTTAGGTGGAAGTTAGAGGATAGCGGTGAAAAGGCCTCTCTACGAATTGCTAGCGACTATCAACTAAACGAGAATGCGTGTTTAGGAATCAACTGAATAAATCATTATTCACATTAATACTTTCATGTTACTCCATATCAACCCAATCTCCTCCCTGAATAGTTTACGGTCTTTATTGAAACTAACCATAGTATGAATGATAAAATACCCTTGTCTGAGGGACAACTGAACCGTTTCAGAGTAGTCGACATGACAGAATGATTAACGTCATTGTTATACGTGTTTCTTTTCATCTTTAGGCGGCATTCCAACCAAAGGACACAATGAAAGTAGAGAGAATCAAGGCCCGGCGACCTACATCTCAGACTGGACGAAACCCAGGAACATTCGACGACCGAACCACAAATAAAAAATTCTACCAAAACTGGGGCGCTCAACCTAGAGTGAGATATGGCGATCTACAAGAAGGACGTATTTATATCCCACCAGCAGATGAAATGGAAAAAGAAAGCTGGAATCAGTCCTCTTACAAACCAGTCAAATTACCTGATAGAGTAAAACCATTTAAACCAGAAGACCAACCCATCAATGAAGTAGGAACACATGACTTTAAAACTGTACATAAGGAAACCTATGTGGGTACTCAGCCGCCAATATGCAAGGCGCAGGCGTATTTGATGCAACAAGAATTACTGCGTCAACAGACAATTCGCAGAAATCACGAACAATTCGATTCAAGAGGATCAACATCATTGCAAGTCACTGCATAGTGAATTAGTGTGATCAGTCAGGTGAACAAATGTGTCATATTTCAATATCACAAGTGGCCATCTTTAAACAGGTATCAACATAGGCGTAGGAGCCCAATTTGATTTGGGGGGGGGGGGGGCTGTAACGACTTGCCCAAAAAATATAATCAAAATTTTGGCGCGCTCTGAAGAGAACTTGGGTTGGTAGGTGGTCACCAATATAACATTTTTTTTTCAATTATGAATGCATCAATTTAAGAGGAGGCGGGGAGAGGGGTGGGGGTTGGGGAGGATATCCAGTGCAGTGACCAGAGTTAACCAATTATTTTATATATCATCGGGGAGGGGATAGGAGAAAGATGTATGGTTGGGTATGTAGTAACCATTTATTCCATCATGGTATTCCATGCAATAACTGGTTATAACGAAGGAAATTTAGGGTTGTCGTACGTGTGCAAAACTTTACACAGCTACACCAGGGTACTGTTAAAAGAAAAGAGCTACAGACAATAATTTTTTTACAGAATATACTTCCCACCTGTAAAATATTTGAAGATGTGACTACCGTGTTAAGGAGATTTGGTTAATTGTATAGATCAATTTATTAAAATTTAAGCTCGAAAAGTTATCTTCATCATACTATAAAAGTTAAATATTAAGTATGATAAATGTATGTTCATAAAATATATTATAATTTATAAATACATTTTACATTTGTACGTTCCCTTCAAACTATATACATTTATTGAATGGATTTCTTTATATCGAACCAATTAGCCTACGGTTACTGTTTTTCTGACAAATTAATTGTGATCACTTTCTGACCAATTCTTGTCTTAATTGACAGGTTGTGATCTCTCCCCTCCCGTCCCTTTCTTGTCATAATTGTCTTGTCTTAATTGTCTTGTCTTAATTGCCTTGACTTAATTGTCGTGTCTTAATTAACAGGTTGTGATCTCTCCCTTCCCGTCCCTTTCTTGTCATAATTGTCTTGTCTTAATTGTCTTGTCTTAATTGCCTTGTCTTAATTGTCGTGTCTTAATTAACAGGTTGTGATCTCTCCCTTCGCGTCCCTTTCTTGTCATAATTGTCTTGTCTTAATTGTCTTGTCTTAATTGTCTTGTCTTAATTGTCTTGTCTTAATTGTCGTGTCTTAATTAACAGGTTGTGATCTCTCCCTTCCCGTCCCTTTCTTGTCATAATTGTCTTGTCTTAATTGTCTTGTCTTAATTGCCTTGACTTAATTGTCGTGTCTTAATTAACAGGTTGTGATCTCTCCCTTCCCGTCCCTTTCTTGTCATAATTGTCTTGTCTTAATTGTCTTGTCTTAATTGCCTTGTCTTAATTGTCGTGTCTTAATTAACAGGTTGTGATCTCTCCCTTCCCGTCCATTTCTTGTCATAATTGTCTTGTCTTAATTGTCTTGTCTTAATAAACAGGTTGTGATCTCTCCCTTCCCGTCCCTTTCTTGTCATAATTGTCTTGTCTTAATTGTCTTGTCTTAATTGCCTTGTCTTAATTGTCGTGTCTTAATTAACAGGTTGTGATCTATCCCTTCCCGTCCCTTACTTACCTTAATTGTGTCTAACACTTCTGTTACACCTCATTCGAAACTAGGTCAGATTACCGGCATTAGACACTTATTTGTGCGCGAGTCTTCACACCCTTTAGTCTAGTTACGGGGCTTTCTTCCAAACGCCCTCACTTGGATCACATGACTTTACTTGTGATAAATACACTATATTCCATTAGGTTCGTGTTTACGTTATCCAAGGTTCGTGAGATTATGTTGCAGTAAATGTTGCCGAATAAAGCGTTAACGAAGTCGTTATGCTGCAATGAAGATTGCCGCATGATGAGTAAGATTTACGTTAGGGCTTATTTGACAATAACATTGACGCATAATTATTATTTTTTTTTTCTTGGTCTTTATGTGACTGCAAATATTGCCGCATAGATGACTACGAATTTTCTTGAAGTCCTTTTGCGGCAGTAAAAATTGCATAATAAAGACCATATGATATTTGTCCGAAATCGCGACCTTTCTTTGACAGCTGACAGACTGCCCTTATAAAATTCAAGCCTTGGTCATTATACTGCGTATAAAGAACCTCACATAATGACTTGTAATTGTGTTCTCATTATGGGATACAAATTTGCTACCATAAAACAAGGAGTAAAAAGCTGCATAACAAGTTACTGAAAAATGTTCGTTTTGGCAATGTGTGGTGGCTCAAAATACGGCTTCTCCATAAGCCTTCCAGTCAGATGCCCCCACCCCTCCCCCACCCCAATGACATTGGTGGGAAAACATATTGGACGATGATTACCAAATGCATTTAAAGGCTCATACGTTAAACCAGTTTGCGATGGACGTTAATCAGTAATTGACGAGATAGCTGAAGCTGTAATATTGAAAGAATCATAGTCCAGACCAACATAAGAACTCCAGACAAAACAATTGAAAGAACGTAAAACTGAACCCTATTGTCAAAATCTCATAGCCTATAGCTATACCATATTTGTATTTTTCAGGTTTATCCAAATTCTAAATTTGATTCGGCAAATATTAATTTGGACGATCCCTTCAACAAATTTAGCGGATGAAACACTGGAATAAACTGTTCAATTGGGTTAAGAAACATGCATAACAGTACCGTTACCAAGGGCGTAAGAACTGGGGGGGGGGGGGGCGCCAGCCCCCCAGTGAAAAATACGGGGGGGGGGGCGGAAGTATCATTCCGCCCCCCCGCTCCGCAACTCAGAAAACCCCTTTTTCATTTCCAATTGAGAAAAACAATCTCATTTGGAGCACCAAATTGCATTTAAGGCCAGGTGAAAATGCAAAATTCTTTACAAAATGGAGTGGGAGTTGAAGTGTGCTATATTGCACCAAATTGCATCTGAGGCCACCTGGAAATGCAAAACAATTCCATAGGGGAGGGGGACACCCCCTCCCCTTAGACCCCTCCCCCAGGCCGGTCATCAGTCTTCAGCCCCCCCCCCCCCCACTCAAAAGTACCTTCCTACGCCACTGACCGTTACCCAGTTGGTTTTACGTGCTTGGGAATGGGGCATATTGCACAAGTACCTAAAATGACCGAACTGGTGGAGCGCTTAACTTGCTCCACCACTCGAACTCTTTCCCCCCCCTCATGCCTCCCCACCCCCACCCAGATGAAAAGTGTGGTTACATCTTCACTGGCGGAGGCCTGGGAGGGGGGGGGGTGTTATCCTCCTACCCTTCAACATTGACAATATACACTTTCTACAGGTCTGTTTTCGTAGTTCCAAAATGTGTATTCCCCTCCACATATCCCTCTCCCATATCATCTGTTTATCACGTTATCATGTTATCATGTTTCACATCATGCTTAAATGTATATCACATGTATATAGATGACACGTAATTAATATGTAAATACTTCTAATTGTAAACGTACACCTCTTTCCTTTTCACAGGAAGTCCTCTGCATTGTTAAACCATGTATAGGTTTTCAGAGGACTTCCCCTCAGGCTCACATTGTATATTGGTGAGAAAACAAATAAATCAAATCTAAAATATGTTAAGTTTCTAGTGACTGTTCCTTATTGGTATGATACTGGTTGCGGGTTTCAACATCACATGCTATTGCCACGTTCCTGTCTCGAGTACGGTAGTCAGGTGACTCAATGTTTGATTAGCCGTTTTAGGCATATGAATTACCAGATTCACTACCTGATTTTCTGCACAGACTTTATTTTATAGATCGTAGCAAAGATGATGCACCTTCCGAAAGATATATCACCTTGTTAATTTACTGTGTGTTAGAATGAAGCGCTGAAACGAGAGTCACATGATACATGGGGAATAGCGCCCGCATTTTGTTGGTAGGTAAACTGACTAGAAGAGTAAGTGCAATTGTATGTGTTCGGTATAAGTTCATGAAATCATCGATTTCCAATCACTCCGTAATCTGCTATTTCCAACGGTGATGGAATTGTCATTATGAGAGAATCGTCTCTGGTACTTCTAGATCATAAATAATGGCAGTTTTGCATTCTTTGAGTTTCTCAAGGTGGAGCAGCTAATGCTCAGAATAACAGTAATTACATTATTCTCAAGGTTTATAGGATTAGAAGAAAAAAAAAATCTCATAAATTCTGGAGCCGTATATGCTACTTCAACCCCCCCCCCCTCGGAACTCCAAACGGGGCCAACGGGGCGTCATTTCTGGAGCCCCCGCTTCTCGAGGCCAACTCGGGAGCCGTTTCGGGAGCCACAATATTTCGGGGCCAACTCGAGAGCCTTTTCGGGAGCACCCGTTTTCGGTGGTTTTTTCGAAACCCCGGGAGCCCCGTTTTTATTAATTATTATTATTTTTTGTTAAAAGCGGGCACACGGGGCTCCAGATATGACGCCCGAGTTGGCCCCGTTTGGAGTCCCTGCGGGGGGGGGGGGGGCGTTCGAAGAAGCACGATATATACTACTTTCTGGTTGCAACAAATTTATGTATCACGGCAAATGCCACGAAAAACTAATTATCCAGGAGAAGGAATTAGTTCGTTGTCCATTATAGCACATATTGAAGCTTGTTAACTTACTGTCATGTGATTGTCGTCGACTTCGGTCTGTAGTAAGACAATTGTTTCCACAATGAATGAAGAGTTTTTGGAATGTCCACTAACGTCTTCCTTCATGTTGTAGTTTCGGGAACAAAATATAAATATATGATTAAACACAGAAACTACATGTTCTTTTTATTTATGTAAGAATATTATCAAGTAATTCACTAATTACTTGATTAGTTGGGTGCATAATATTAATTTGCAGGGTTTGTCTCCGATCAGTGCAAGCCTAGGCTAGGCTTGTCACTTCATCATCTGGTTTCAAGTACCTCCTAATTACAAAGTTTGCCTATCGCCTATATAGGCTTAACTCAATAGGAATTTCAGCATTGGACTAGGCCTAACGTGGGCAATAGGATTAGGACTAGCTAGGCTCCATAGATCACTCTTTCACTAGTCTTATGTCCGTGGATATATGTAGGCTAGATTGTGTATCTTTTGCTTCAATATTACTTAGGTTTAGCAGGTTTAGCTGCATAGGCGAAGAGGCCTAAGATAAGCCCAATGCCTGTACAGGCCTACCCTCCAATATATCATTTCTTTTTTGAATTGACTTCATTTATACATGATTACAATATTTCATAAATCAATTACCTCTCTGTATCTTTGGGAATCGATAAAATTGAATTATTTCAATTAACGGCTTAACACCATACTTTCGCAACTACAAACCAAAAGCGGGCGCTATTCCCCATCAGTCATCAGAGCCGTATATAGAGATATACGGCTCTGTCAGTCATGTGATATTGTGACAAGTGGACGAGAGTGAAGCCTGTCTTTCCGAATGTGAACTATCTTTGATCGTAGGAATATGTGGTATCATGAAACAAATCTAGCAGTTTGAAGGTCCGTAAATGTCGGAGGCATTTACTGTTTAGACCTCTGAAGTTAATGGAAAAGTTTGAAGTTGACTTTGAAAGGAAGTCCAAAATGGCTCGCACACCTCTAGGAGTACACTTACTGAACAAGGTCTTTCCCAGTTCCAGCAGAACTGAATGGTAACTGATATTTTTATTTGTTTATGTGTTAGCGATTTCAATACTGTATGTCTCCAACGTTAGGCTTATGCTAGACGTAGTTACGCGAAGTAGCCAAACCAATCACGTTTCCGGTCAAATGATCAGAGAATCAGAGAGAATTTCTATTTTGGCGACGTACATTAAAATAATTGTGATGCACGAATATTTCGAACTAGAAATTCAGCATAAATATACCTTTCTGACAACATAAATGCCACATTCTGAGCATGCAGTCCAATTATGTATTTATACTTTGTAGGCCTAGCTATGTGTTTCGGCAATGGGAGGTTTAAAAATGTGATTAATTTTCAAGTTATTAATGATATTGGTGGCCTACTTAAGAAAGACACCAATTAGAAAGTTGTGCCTGGGTGACAGTGTTCTAAATGTCCTATGCCTACGTAATCAACCACCAATTCTTTGTTGACCGTATTTACCAACAAAGTGGCTATTTTTACGACTAGGAGTAACAATAATTTCCGGTTACGCATGTGCAGTTGCTTTAACGTGGCTATTTTTACGACCAGGAGTAACAATAATTTCCGGTTAGGGTTCAGGGTTACCCCTACTGCATGCGCAGTTGCTTTATTTACTTTACTGCGCATGCGTAGCCGGAAATTCGCCGATGTCGTAAGAATAGTTTATAAATAATTGTTACTCCTTGTCGTAAGAATAGCCACGGCCATTTACCAAAGGAGAGATGTTCTACCCAACCAGCTTTATGGGCCAAATATGGCTAGGCCTATGTTAATTGCATTGTAAACATTTTTGCACAGCCCTAGCACATCAGACTTGGCAGTCAATACTTTGCTTTACCTGGATTATCCCGCAAATAACCCATAAAGTAAGTACTGTCAATCGTAGGCACACTTGATTAAACTAGATTTGACAATACCGGGGCAGTAATACATTGCAGACATGTTAGAAATTTCTTCAGGTTTGGGAATTAAGGCATTAATCAGATAGTAAAGGGCAACATTTGGAAGCTCTGTCAACTAGAAAAAAAGAGTTAATAATATCTTGGTATCCTCGATATCTATATGTGGTTTTATATGTGATTTTTGGGTTGCTCTATAGTGTAAGTTAGTGTACTACTCCCAATGTACAGGGCAGTGATGGCAAAACATAAAGGGCATGATGGCAAACTTTTTCTGATGGTGAGTTGTATTATTCAGGGGCACCACGGCAAACAGGATGGGAACGACCGCTTTTTGCCATGGGTGCCATCCGTTATTTCAAGCCCTGCTCCACTACACTGCCTAAATCAAAATGATATCTTCTGCAGTGAAAATTAAAAGTTGGCAAAGTGTCTTCCTTCCAAGTTTTGCAACCTGTGTCAAGTGAAAATCTGTTACCCTTTGCAAAAATCATGGTGCCAGCAAATAACAGCAAACTTTTCTCAAAACTAGTATATTTGGCCAATTATGACCAATGGCACCAGGATTATTAAGAACTACCAAACCGCAACTATGACAACTTCAACACTACCCAACCAAAAATGCTCACGATATCTCACTGTGGTAGTAAATGGAATCCCCTTCGCTTTCTGTATAGATCTGAGAGATTATGGACATGTTTGCTTCCACAGGCTACAGTGTACATGTGTATGATGCAATTGAGTGGTTGATTGTAAATGTATCCAGGCTTAAACACTACTTTTTACTTTACAGGTATAAGTACTTTACCCTCATCTTGACATTTTTTGCATACACAACGTATCATCTCTCAAGGAAACCAATTGGTGTCGTGAAGGTACGTTTTATACTGTATACATAGATCCATTGACAGTGTTAAATTAGCAGTTTTACTATTGAAACCGATGATATACATTGGCGGTGTTAAATTAGCAGTTTTACTATTGAAACCAAGTGAAGGTATATGTCTTATACTGTTTATATACATTGACAGTGTTAAATAAGCAGTTTTACTATTGAAACCAATTGGTATTGTGAAGGTATGTATCTTATACTGTTTATATACATTGACAGTGTTAAATTAGCAGTTTTACTATTGAAACCAATTGGTATTGTGAAGGTATGTATCTTATACTGTTTGTATACATTGACAGTGTTAAATTAGCAGTTTTACTATTGAAACCTCCCCATCAGTAATCCCATGCACTGCTATGCATGCCAGCCTACTATTTCCAATAATTTTTAACATGCTCAATTGGCCATTTTCCACTCTCCTCGCTTATGATATAAAGTAATAGTAAAATCAAATTTACCTTTCGAAAGAAGTCAATAATTGTGCAATTCATGCTTCAGCATCCTTACGGTATGTTGCGAACTATACGTATAGATAGGCCTAGAGAATGAGGGATGTTCTCAGCTTAGTTAATGCAGAAGGCTATGCCAACACTGAAATGTACATACGTATCTATAGGCTTAGAGAATGAGGGATGTTCTCACACTTAGTTAATTTAGAAGGCTATGCAACACCCAACTGTACATACATATCTATAGGCCTAGAGAATGAGGGATGTTACCAGCTTAGTAAATGTAGAAGGCTACAGTATGCCAACATCAAACTGTACATACATATCTATAGGCCTAGAGAATGTGGGATGTTCTCAGCTTAGTTAATGTAGAAGGTTATGCCAACACCTGCTACAACATGTGATTATTAAAATATTTAGGTCACTGTATGATTTGCCCAGGGAGGCAGCTCATTTTAGTGTACAAATATTTAAGAGGAATATATATACCCTGACAGTAGTGGTGGGCCAGTTCCCCATCACTATAACTACAAAATATCAGCAAACATTGATAAATCTTGTCAAACAATTCAATAAGGCCAATATCACAACCAATCGTCACCTTGCGTCTATTTACTGTGTAATGGAAGTTGGCCAATATCGGAAAAGTAAATAGACGAACTAAGTAGTGCAGCATCACATGCCATCACTTCTGCATATCATAAATCAGCTAAATAATTTAGCAGAATTATGTATGTGGGTCATTCAGTCTCATTCCATGTAGAATCATTATTTTGTATTGTTTGGACTGGACATACAGTAATAACCTCTGACTGATCTAGTATCCTGAAGTATCACTAAAAATAGCACGCTTTGTTGCAAAAAATACTCCACAAGACAATGCTTTTTATAGCTCCTTTAGATGTTTTTTATTTTCCATTCTATGGGATAGAGTCTATGGGCGTCTGTGATAAAAAGGTAGTAGGATGTTGAATTGCTGAGAGATCAGAATAAAAAAATAAACAAAATGCCTCGGTGGCGACAAGTTGCGGAATTTCAAAGTGTGATAATTTGGCCAATTTTGAAGCAATGCAACTGAAAGTTTCAGAATGTGCTTATTTCATGGTGATGTAAGCATGTAATAATTTTGGTAATTTTAAAATACAGTACTTCTAAATTTGGTGATTTGATATGGAATGACCCATGTATAAATAGTCATCAAACAGCTTTCCAAACAAACAGTGATCAACAAAACTGTCATTGTTTACAGATCATAGTATAGGTATACATCATAGAAAATTACTCGCACCATAGAATATCAGTAACTGTAACTGTATAGGGCAAGCCTACTTGTCAGTGATTCCAGCAATAAACCAACATTAGTGCCAACATAGTTCTCAATGTGGGCCATTATGAATGATGAAAAATACAGAAATTGACTACAACTTGTGACTTTCTTAAATTGTGTGCAAGCAAGTCAGGATTTCGTGTCTACGGATATTTGAAGACTGCCTCCAACATCGTAACATTTTCATTTTGTTTTGTTAATAAATCTGACAAGATTGAGATGCATTGCTTCAAGTATATTATGAAAGCCGTGCACACTAGTTAAGGCTGTGATTTTGTACAGTAGTAGTATATTTCAAATGGTTCAACTTCAACTGTTATTAACTTTAAAATCATATTTTATACCAGTAAAATTTGAATTCTTTCCCCACCACACCCAAGCAAGATTTATGATTGCTCTTTCACAGTGTAAAGCAATTTCTAATAAATCTACTTTCACTTTTTAATGTAGGGTGTTTTGCATCAGAACTGCTCAGCATTAAATAGTGAATTGGGAGATTCTTGCTGGTGCTGCTGGTCACCTTTCGGTAAGTTCTGCAGATAATATTGCTCAAGTTGTAAGCAGAGACTTAAAAGCCTATTAATTCTGCAGGCAGTCAGAGCCTGTAGTTATTGTAGGCCTCAGATCAACTGATTCTGCTTTGATGTTATCATATAGTAAAACTGGTTTATATATAACTCTAGTGTAGAGCAAGCTACCATCAATTATTGGCTCTTCAGTTTTAACTCTGCACTTGTGCATCCAGTAGGTTCGGTAAGGACTGCTTCCAATTCTGTGTTTCAACCGTGCATAATTGCCTATTTAGTGTAATATGTGTGGTACTGATGCTTTGTCTTTTCAAATAATGAATTGTAACAATTGTTTAAACCTTGTCCTGCAACAAAATGCAAATTACCCCTTCATGTACATGTATGTAACATTCACAAACAGTGCTGACTTTCTGCTGTATGGGATGATGCTATTAATCAGGATAGATCTGTGGCTGGTTTGTGTTTGTCTGAGATGATGCTGGTCATCAAGATAGATCTGTGGCTGGTTTGTGTTTGTCTGAGATGATGTTGGTCATCAAGATAGATCTGTGGCTGGTTTGTGTTTGTCTGAGATGATGCTGGTCATCAGGATAGATCTGTGGCTGGTTTGTGTTTGTCTGAAATGATGTTGGTCATCAGGATAGATCTGTGGCTGGTTTGTGTTTGTCTGAGGTGATGCTGGTCATCAGGATAGATCTGTGGCTGGTTTGTGTTTGTCTGAAATGATGTTGGTCATCAGGATAGAACTGTGGCGGTTTGTGTTTGTCTGAGATGATGCTGGTCATCAGGATAGATCTGTGGCTGGTTTGTGTTTGTCTGAAATGATGTTGGTCATCAGGATAGATCTGTGGCTGGTTTGTGTTTGTCTGAGATGATGCTGGTCATCAGGATAGATCTGTGGCTGGTTTGTGTTTGTCTGAAATGATGTTGGTCATCAGGATAGATCTGTGGCTGGTTTGAGTTTGTCTGAAATGATGTTGGTCATCAGGATACTGTATATCTGTGGCTGGTTTGTGTTTGTCTGAAATGATGCTGGTCATCAAGATAGATCTGTGGCTGGTTTGTGTTTGTCTGAGATGATGTTGGTCATCAGGATAGATCTGTGGCTGGTTTGTGTTGAATGAGATGATGTTGGTCATCAGGATAGATCTGTGGCTGGTTTGTGTTTGTCTGAGATGATGTTGGTCATCAAGATAGATCTGTGGCTGGTTTGTGTTTGTCTGAGATGATGTTGGTCATCAAGATAGATCTGTGGCTGGTTTGTGTTTGTCTGAGATGATGCTGGTCATCAGGATAGATCTGTGGCTGGTTTGTGTTTGTCTGAAATGATGTTGGTCATCAGGATAGATCTGTGGTTGGTTTGTGTTTGTCTGAGATGATGTTGGTCATCAAGATTGATCTAATGTATTTATATAATGTATCCGTCTAATGTATTCAACTACCTGCACAGCAGACACAGTACCTCCTACAGGATTGTAATTGACATATGTACACTGTCAGTAACAGTATACATTGTATAGTATCTGTGATACAGCCACCAGAACTATGTTAAAGTCTGTACTACTGTATACTGTATAGCAGGTAATTACTAGCTATAGTTATAATAATGTACATCTATTCAGCCTAGTCTTTATTAGAATGCTGTTTGCTGCTTGTAGAACTTTTCTTTCTTTAAAATTGCAATTTATGTTCATTATGTTCATGATTACACAATGAATTTGATCAGAATCCTACAGAGATCAAGTTAACTCTGGTGGGTGAAACACAACATGAATACTAAACAGCATATGTTTTAAAGTGACATTTTATATTTCAATTTGATTTTTTACAGACAAAGGGGATTATGAAAATTTGCTTGGAGCACTGGACTATGCTTACCTCTTTGCCTACGCTCTAGGAATGTTTTGCAGGTACATGTGAATGGATGCAAGTGCATGCAGGTTTCATGAAGAAAGCTATTTCGTGTGTGTTGCAGTAATGTTTGGATGCTAATGTACCAATGTAGCATGTTGTGTTCATTCTACAGTAGGGTTACTGTGTTCATGAAATTCAGGCAGGCTCATTAGTTGGATTGCATAAATTTATAAGAGGGATTAATGTGTGCTGGCTAATTTGCGTGCATCACGTTAACGCATGTAGGCTAAGTTGAGTATTACATTTATCAGACACACATGGATACATAAACTGTTGTTTACAAAAGAATTTTGGCATATTTGTAGGAACATTCAAAACATGTCAAATGTAAAGGAATTTTCCAATGTTCTTAGAGATACCTTCACCATAAACATCTCCAGCAAACAGTTAATTGATGGTTTGATGGTTGCGTTTGCTGAACTTCAACTGGGAGTAGGTGGATCTCCAACACATAGTTAATTGTGATTGGTTGTGTATGCTTCTCTTTAAGTAGTAACTTTAAGTAGGTGGATCTTCAACATATAGTAAATGGTGATAGTAGCACTTGGCTCTTCTCAAACTTGGAGTAGGTGGATCTCCAACACATAGTTAATTGTTTTCTTCTCCTGAAACTTGGAATAAGGTGGATCTCCAACAGATAGTTAATGGTGATGGTTGTGTTTACTTGTTCTCAAACTGGAAGTTAGTGGACTCCAACACATAGTTAATTGTTTTCTTCTCCTGAAACTTGGAATAAGGTGGATCTCCAACAGATAGTTAATGGTGATGGTTGTGTTTACTTGTTCTCAAACTGGAAGTTACTGGACTCCAACACATAGTTAATTGTTTTCTTCTCCTGAAACTTGGAATAAGGTGGATCTCCAACAGATAGTTAATGGTGATGGTTGTGTTTACTTGTCCATAATCTTGAAGTATGTGGATCCCCAACAGATAGTTAATGGTGATTGTTGTGTTAACTTGTTCTTAAACTGGAAGTTAGTGGACTCCAACAGATAGTTAATGGTGATGGTTGTGTTATCTTGTCCTGAATCTTGAAGTTGGTGGACTCCAACAGATAGTTAATGGTGATGCTTGTGTTTGCTGCTCCTTAAACTCAAAATACATAGTAAGCTTTCATGCTCTTTTTAGTTTTGTGTTAAATATGATCTTAGTTAATTGTTGGTATCTGCAGTTTGATTTTTGAAATGTGAGATTCCTTATGGTCATATATGATACATCATTAGTGCTACTTCATCAGTTGCTGACCCAATGGTCTATGTTTCCTTTATTTGCAGTGGACACATCGCTGAGAGGATGGACCTGCGGTATTTCCTTACCCTGGGGATGTTACTCAGTGGACTCTTCACATCAGCCATGGGCTTTGCCTACTTTTCACAAATTCATGTCTTTTCGTATTTCTTGTCAGTTCAGGTGAGCCTGCCATATTTATTTCACTCCTCTCTTACCTGTCTCCTACAACACTAACGTAAGTGAAGTGTACAGTGTCTCGCACAACTGATACACGTGTGAGGTACCGTAATGCGAAAACGAGGCGAGATCCTAATTGCTAAAAGAGGCAAAAAACTGCCGAAAACAAAAGGATACTTAGCAGAAACTTGAAGAATCCTGTCGTAAACTCTGTTAAGAACCTTCGTCGGTCGTAAGTAGCAGAATTCCAGCAAGAAAACGTCAGTTTGGCATAAGTGAAAACGGAGTCGTAAAAACACGCATTTTCCTTCGGAATGGTAAACATGGAAGGAAGAGAGAGTACGCGGTGACCTGTGGGAGAGGTCACCGAGGGGGCAATGTTAAAATTGTACCAGTGGCGTCTAGGTAGACTAGGAAATGTGCGTTAGTGTTGTAGGAGACAGATAAGTATCGTCGTTCGTAAATACCCAAACCAGTGAGTTTTGGGGTAACTGGATGTCTATCTTTGCTCTGGGTCATTGTTGCACCCAACCTTCAGCCTTACAGCACTCTTTTTTTTTCAGGAGTTTCAAGTAATATTGTACTATTCCATAAAGTATATATGTTCATGCCTGAAATGATCATTGTAGTACTCAATAGACAAACCATAGAGTATTTGTTTGTGCCCAAAATAATCTTAAAGAGTTTACTTGCAATTGTAGATGGAAGGTTTGCAGTTATCATTAGATTATTTATAAGTTAGTCTTGGCCTGTCAGTTAGTTGCATCATACATTCTTGTATAGTATGTCTGTGTTCACCAATAAGTTGATTCTAATATACTCTTGTTCAGTCTTGTCCTACCAGTAGTTGCATCATACATTTTTGTATAGTATGTCCAGGTTCACCAAGCTCTTGTTCAGTCAGCTATGACTACAGTTACTAGCATTTACTTGAACACACAGAAGGTACCAGGTATATTTATGAATCTGCTACTCTTATCTGTTAAGCATCATTTTCTGCACAAGTTTATCCTAAATATGATGGTAGATGTTTGATTACATGCATTTATAAACAGGGAAACTTTTTCCCCCCCTCCAGATTATTGGTGGACTGTTCCAAGCTACCGGGTGGCCAAGTGTTGTTGCTGTGGTTGGCAATTGGTTTGGAAAGGGAAAGTAAGTAATCATGATGATCAAAGGTTTTAGATGAAAGATAAAACTAATTAAGTCAGTTTCTAGGTATAGCATTGTAGTTTTGAATGGTTCTTCATGAGTAATACTCATTTAAGATGAGCAGTTACCATGAAGGTTCATTCCATTCTTTCATTGTCTCTTAGCATGTCAGTTGAAATCTAGTTTCAGTTAAAATGTAGATTGTTCAAACCTGTAAGTATGCTAGGAAACTCTAGTTTCAAGTAAAAGGGAGACATTTTAAAGTTCATAGAAGGCTAATAGAAGCTGGTTTCAGTTCAGAAGGATATATTTTACAGCTGTAAGCACGCCAGTTGAAATCTAGTTTCAGTTAAAATGTAGATAGTTTAAAGCTTTAACTACGCTAGGATACTTTAGTTTCAGTTCAAATGGAGACCTTTTATAGCTCTTAGGATTTACTATAACAAGCATAAAGCTATACACACACCTGATAGTTTCATAACTTGCACATGATGTTGATGATGATAATGTGTATATGGCTTTTCATGCTGCTATAATTTTCCTTTGTAGACGTGGTCTCATCATGGGTATCTGGAACAGCCATACCAGTGTCGGTAACATTCTAGGTTCAGTGGTGGCTGGCATCTTCGTTCAGGATGAATGGGGATGGTCATTCATAGTTCCTGGTCTCATCATTGCTGGCATGGGCATGATTGTGTTCTGTTTCCTGGTTGTTTGTAAGTCTCTGCTTATCAAATCTGAGGCTCCTGATAGCCAACAGCAAAACAAGTGGATTCAGAGGTTATAGAGGACTCAGAGGTTATAGAGGACTCAGAGGTTATAGAGGACTCAGAGGTTATAGAGGGCTCAGAGGTTATAGAGGACTCAGAGGTTATAGAGGGCTCAGAGGTTATAGAGGACTCAGAGGTTATAGAGGACTCAGAGGTTATAGAGGACTCAGAGGTTATAGAGGGCTCAGAGGTTATAGAGGACTCAGAGGTTATAGAGGACTCAGAGGGTATAGAGGACTCAGAGGTTATAGAGGACTCAGAGGTTATAGAGTACTCAGAGGTTATGGAGGACTCAGAGGTTATGGAGGACTCAGAGGTTATAGAGGGCTCAGAGGTTATAGAGGACTCAGAGGTTATAGAGGGCTCAGATGTTATATAGTACTCAGAGGTTATAGAGGACTCAGAGGTTATGGAGGACTCAGAGGTTATGGAGGACTCAGAGGTTATAGAGGACTCAGAGGTTATAGCGGACTCAGAGGTTATCAAGGACTCAGAGGTTATAGAGGACTCAGGTTATCAAGGACTCAGAGGCTATAGATGATTCAGAGGTTATAGAGGTAAAGAAGCTGTACCAGGGTAACATAAGATGTCATGTACAGAGTGATATGTGTCAATGGTTTACAATTAACTCAATGTGGAGTCCTACTGCAGTTTGTACAAAAATAAAAAAAACTTTCCTCTGAACCACCCATCTCCATCCCAGGTCGTTCATCATTTATATCTTGTTACATTGAAACAGTGCCCACTTAGACATGTGACCACAGATGTTAACAAATTACAAGTATAGCTTTGACACAGTATCAAAACAACCCTCAATAGTCTTCTACACAAATTTACACAATTGATTTGAGTATCCATATTTTCTTTTGGAAACAAATTAACCTTTGTATGTGAAATCTTTTCTTGCACATTTGACAGATCCTTCAGATGTTGGTTGTCAGCCTCCAGTACAAGAAAGACAGGTGAGCTATTAGGAGATTCCATATGTAGTCAATATTTTATGATTTGGTTAGCTCCATTCGTGTTTTCTTAATTTTAGGTTCCTGACACGACAATTTCCTTTGTTGTATCTATTAAGTACTGTATTTAGTACCACTACATAGCCATCACCTATGCTTTCCTTTTTTTTTGAACCGGGAATGGTGTAGTACACAGTGTCGTACGTGCTGTAGTATGTGTAATACATGGTGTAGTATGTCGTGTAGTACATGGTGTAGTGCATAGTGTAGTACGTGCTGTATTATGTGTAGTACATGGTGTAGGGTGTGGTGTATTATGTGTAGTACATGGTGTAGTATGTGTTATTCATGGTATAGTACATGGTGTAGTACGTGGTGTAGTATGTGCTTTAGTATGTGTAGTACATGGTGTAGGGTGTGCTGTAGTATGTGTAGTACATGGTGTTGTACGTGGTGTAGTATGTGTTATACATGGTATAATACATGGTATAGTATGTGCTGAAGTATGTGTAGTTCATGGTGTAGGGTGTGGTGTAGTATGTGTAATACATGGCATAGAACGTGGTGTAGTATGTGTTGTACATGGCATAGTACATGATATAAGCTAACTGTTAATAATCATGTTGGCATCAATCTTATATCAATGTTCATATGGAATTTAGATGTAAAGAGAATGAGTTAAAGATTTTCCACTATAATACTTGAAAAAGAAAGGTATAAAAGTCTCCTTTCTGCTTTCCTCAGGGGGCTGGTAATCAGGAACAGACTTTAGATCTGTCACAACAACCTCCAATCACATTCTGTGGAGCTCTTCTTATACCGGTAGGTAACTGTACATGATACTAACTACTCCTGGATGACCCTTCCTTCCTTGTTCTTATAAACTTTTATTATGACTTAACAGCAGTTCAGTCTGTCATATAATTTAGACAAACCCTTCCTCCCCAGTGATAACTCTAGTCTGTGAGAAGAGAAGCAGCCGATAGAAATAAAATACAGACTGTTGTAGTCTTTATATTCAGTTTCACAGAAATACTAAAACCAGTGGGACAGTTAGCACAGTACTATTAAGTGCCCCAAATAGTCGGTGATGACGTCCATAGTCAAAACTAACTTCCATGCATTCTGATGGGTGAGGGACGGGTGTGGGGGGGGGGTGTCTAGTGGGTCATTGTCCAGTCCTCATGGAAGCTTCTGAGTCATGGGCCTGGAAATTTTCCTGGCTCTGCTCCACTTCTTGGTCCTTTGAGTAATAAATCATTAGTCACAGTGTTCTTGATAACCCTCACTGAGTTCTGTTCACCATTGAATCTTTGGACAGGTTAAAACCTCTAGAAAAACATGTTTACTACACCACTCCAAGGGTGAGGGAGGGGTGGGCAGTGTCTAGTGGGTCATTGTCCAGTCAACACAACACAAAATAATTGCTTGATTTTTATGTTTATGTTGCTTTGTAAGTTACTCGTTTAGTCCACAAATCTAGCTGGATACCAGATGAAAGTAAATCTCAAATCTGGTCTATCTCTACCGATACATACACTGCAATAGCCCTGTTCTAGCACCAACATGTTTCTTTAGCTATCAACAGTTCGACAGTTGCTGAAAACAGGTATTTAAAAAAAAATATGCAAGTGATCTATCTCGGGGATGAAGTGCCAACATTTCTGAATTTCCACCAGCTTAAACTAAGTGTAACAGCTGTGAGAGGTAGATAGATAGATATTTATTCAGCCAATCATATAAAAATACAATGGAAATTGGTTGATAACAAGAGCTCAAAACATTAATAATTGTAAACAACATATAAGATGTAAATTAATATAAATAGATATGGAAACATTCCTATAAAATATACAGATGAACAAAAATATAAAAATGTACCTACAAAATACTAATGCATA
Organism: Apostichopus japonicus; assembly: GCF_037975245.1. Taxonomy (NCBI): domain Eukaryota; kingdom Metazoa; phylum Echinodermata; class Holothuroidea; order Aspidochirotida; family Stichopodidae; genus Apostichopus; species Apostichopus japonicus. The sequence continues at coordinate 22,492,704 of NC_092572.1, forward strand.
CAAAAATATATGAATGCCCTCATATGCAATATAAAGTCTACAAAGTATAAAATTGTTTAACGGTTTTGGTGCGCATTGAATATCTTCACAGCAGAAGGATAAAAACTGTCTGTAAATCTTTTAGAACCCCTAAAAGTACGCATTCTTTTGCCTGAAGGCAGGAACTTGAAATATTCAGTTGCTGGGTGGTAATCATCATTCAATGTATTTTTAACACGTTTTAATGTGAGATGTGAGCTGTAATGATTCAAGATGTCAAAGGCTGTTTGACATGCAGCATCTCCTTGAGCTTTTGTTTCTGGTAGACAAAAAACAATCCAGTGACCTTAATTATATATTATGAACTGAATGATGCAGGTACAAGACGAATTGTTTTGACAAAATCATCCACTGGTCTTAATTATATTATGAACTTAATGATGTAGATGCAAGACAGGTTGCTTTGGCAAAACAATCCACTGATCTTAATTATATTATGAACTGAATGATGCAGGCACACAACAGGTTGTTTTGACAAAGCAATCCACTGATCTTAATTATATTATGAACTGAATGATGCAGGCACACAACAGGTTGTTTTGACAAAGCAATCCACTGATCTTAATTAAATTATGAACTGAATGATGTAGGTACTGTACACTCACAGGTTGGTTTGACATATTAATCCAGTGACAGTAATTATATTATGAACTGAATAATGCAGGCACATGACAGGTTGTTTTGACAAAACAAACCAGTGACAGTAATTATATTATGAACTGATATGATGCAGGCACACAACAGGTTGTTTTGACAAAAAATCCACTGATCTTAATTAAATTATGAACTGAATGATGCAGGCACACAACAGGTTGTTTTGACAAAACAATCCAGTAACAGTAATTATATTATGAACTGAATGATGCAGGCACACAACAGGTTGTTTTGACAAAAAATCCACTGATCTTAATTAAATTATGAACTGAATGATGCAGGCACACAACAGGTTGTTTTGACAAAACAATCCAGTGACAGTAATTATATTATGAACTGTATGATGCAGGCACATGACAGGTTGTTTTGAAGGAACACAAGGTCAGTTACACAGTGACTGTAGTTGTTGCTGTCATAAATGCTAGGTTTAACAACCAAGAGGCAGCTTCCTGTTAGTTGGTTAGGCCCATTTAATATGTACACAAACATATGATAGCCTACAGACTTTTATGAAACTGGGGAAAGGTGAAGGAAATGATTCGTTATGAAAGCAGACACAACTCAAATAGTCAAACTTTATATATAATGGATTGGTTACCACTTTTCCTACATTAAAAAATCAGGTAAACATGTCAACCATTGAGAAATATTGTGACTGATGTTTTGGATGCATCCCAGGTGACACAAAGACGTGTGTTTACATTTATACAGTACAGTGGTCAGGTATATTATCTATCTATGCTGTTAAATGGTCAGTTATATAGTATATATCTATGCTGTTAAATGGTCAGTTATATAGTATATATCTATGCTGTTAAATGGTCAGTTATATAGTATATATCTATGCTGTTAAATGGTCAGTTATATAGTATATATCTATGCTGTTAAATGGTCAGTTATATAGTATATATGTATGCTGTTAAATGGTCAGTTATATAGTATATATCTATGCTGTTACATGGTCAGTTATATAGTATATATCTATGCTGTTAAATGGTCAGTTATATAGTATATATCTATGCTGTTAAATGGTCAGTTATATAGTATATATCTATGCTGTTAAATGGTCAGTTATATAGTATATATCTATGCTGTTAAATGGTCAGTTATATAGTATATATCTGTGCTGTTAAATGGTCAGTTATATATTATCTATCTATGCTGTTAAATGGTCAGTTATATATTATCTATCTATGCTGTTAAATGGTCAGTTATATATTATCTATCTATGCTGTTACATGGTCAGTTATATAGTATATATCTATGCTGTTAAATGGTCAGTTATATAGTATATATCTATGCTGTTAAATGGTCAGTTATATAGTATATATCTATGCTGTTAAATGGTCAGTTATATAGTATATATCTATGCTGTTACATGGTCAGTTATATAGTATATATCTATGCTGTTAAATGGTCAGTTATATAGTATATATCTATGCTGTTAAATGGTCAGTTATATAGTATATATCTGTGCTGTTAAATGGTCAGTTATATAGTATATATCTATGCTGTTAAATGGTCAGTTATATAGTATATATCTATGCTGTTAAATGGTCAGTTATATAGTATATATCTATGCTGTTAAATGGTCAGTTATATAGTATATATCTATGCTGTTAAATGGTCAGTTATATAGTATATATCTATGCTGTTAAATGGTCAGTTATATAGTATATATCTATGCTGTTAAATGGTCAGTTATATAGTATATATCTATGCTGTTAAATGGTCAGTTATATAGTATATATCTATGCTGTTAAATGGTCAGTTATATAGTATATATCTATGCTGTTAAATGGTCAGTTATATAGTATATATCTATGCTGTTAAATGGTCAGTTATATAGTATATATCTATGCTGTTAAATGGTCAGTTATATAGTATTTATCTATGCTGTTAAATGGTCAGTTATATAGTATATATCTATGCTGTTAAATGGTCAGTTATATAGTATATATCTATGCTGTTAAATGGTCAGTTATATAGTATATATCTATGCTGTTAAATGGTCAGTTATATATTATCTATCTATGCTGTTAAATGGTCAGTTATATAGTATATATCTATGCTGTTAAATGGTCAGTTATATAGTATATATCTATGCTGTTAAATGGTCAGTTATATATTATCTATCTATGCTGTTAAATGGTCAGTTATATAGTATCTATCTATGCTGTTAAATGGTCAGTTATATATTATCTATCTATGCTGTTAAATGGTCAGTTATATAGTATCTATCTATGCTGTTAAATGGTCAGTTATATAGTATCTATCTATGCTGTTAAATGGTCAGTTATATATTATCTATCTATGCTGTTAAATGGTCAGTTATATAGTATCTATCTATGCTGTTAAATGGTCAGTTATATATTATCTATCTATGCTGTTAAATGGTCAGTTATATAGTATATATCTATGCTGTTAAATGGTCAGTTATATAGTATATATCTATGCTGTTAAATGGTCAGTTATATAGTATATATCTATGCTGTTAAATGGTCAGTTATATAGTATATATCTATGCTGTTAAATGGTCAGTTATATAGTATATATCTATGCTGTTAAATGGTCAGTTATATAGTATATATCTATGCTGTTAAATGGTCAGTTATATAGTATATATCTATGCTGTTAAATGGTCAGTTATATAGTATATATCTGTGCTGTTAAATGGTCAGTTATATAGTATATATCTGTGCTGTTAAATGGTCAGTTATATAGTATATATCTATGCTGTTAATTGGTCAGTTATATTATATTTTATATATTATAGTACATATACTTTGCTTTGTTTAGTGACTAGGAAAATCATGCCTAGATATATCTGTGCATTTTTGTGGTAGTATTTATTGTGTGGGATAATATTAATTGATTCTGAACTCTGCTGTAGGTTTTTTACATGATGATATTTAATGGCAATTAATGTGAAGATACTTTCTTTTGTTTTTATTTTCCTCATTCAGGGTGTCATTGAATTCTCTCTGTGTCTTTTCTTCGCCAAGCTGGTGAGCTACTCATTCCTGTTCTGGCTGCCATTTTACTTGTTAAACAACTGTGAGTAACTCCAGCAATGATTCCACTAATATACCAGCAGGAATGATAACATTTTTTTTGTACTATTCCTGTTATTGTTATATCATTTTTCTAATGCATCACTTTTATAAAGATATTGTTTTCATTTATAGAATGACCCCCACGCTGCTTTGGAGATGTCAATAAGCTCTGACGTCCTTGTTAAAGCAGCATTTTGCGTTGGGTCGCTTTTTTCCACTTTTTTAACATGTGCATCGATTTTTTTACATGTATCAATCATAAAACAGCTATCTAAGATACCATCCAAGTTTCACCCTGCCAAGAGCGTTAATTAGCGAGTAATTAACGACTTATGTCGATAAATGAGAAGAGTGTCCTCGACAAATTTCACAGTTAAAATTAATCGCATACAATTCCGCCAAACCCACTAGTTTGAATTCAACCAATCAGAGATGCAGGTTTAGTTATGAGCCGTTGCTAAAAATAGATTCAAGACTTCGCGTTGGTTGTACCAGGGAGTTGTTATGCAACTCCCTGGTACAACTGCCATATAGACTGTACACAAATCAAGCGTGGTGTTATATTACGTATCTGTCAATGACGTTCGTAGTGTTTAAATATTCATATTATGGGCGAGGTTTATTGGGTTCCCAACGGAAAATATCTTGGAGAACAACAAAGTTGAAAGTTGCAAATTTTTCGACTTTTATGCCACCATTTGAAGTAAAATATAAATAGATTAGCTAGTTATGTATGTCGTTATGGCAAAGTGGAATCAGTGAGGTTGAGAAAAATCATAGAAAAGGACGCAAAATGCTGCTTTAATCTCCAGATGGTTTCCAATTTATGAAGATAACACCAATATATTTTCTTTCTTTTGTCCTACAGTACCCAATGTTGGTGACAGACAAGCTGCCTATCTTTCAACTCTCTTTGACATTGGGGGTATATTTGGAGGTATCCTGGCTGGTTACTTAGCAGATGTAACCGGGTCTAGCGGAATTATTTCATTTCTAACCCTTTGTCTAGCTGCTCCAGTCGTAAGTGGTTTGAAGATATAATATAGTCCGTTAGCAATATTTCACTTCTTACACCTCAATATGCCACCTTGATGGCCAGGATCTATCAGATGTAAGCCACTCCCTGTATTGTGTTTCTTACTTCACTGATAATACTTGGCCAGGATCTATCAGATGTAAGCCACTCCCTTAATTGTGTTTCTTACTTCACTGATAATACTTGGCCAGGATCTAACAGATGTAAGCCACTCCCTATATTGTGTTTCTTACTTCACTGATAGTACTTGGCCAGGATCTATCAGATGTAAGCCACTCCCTATATTGTGTTTCTTACTTCACTGATAATACTTGGCCAGGATTTATCAGATGTAAGCCACTCGTTATATTGTGTTTCTTACTTCACTGATAGTATTTTGCCAGGATCTATCAGATGTAAGCCACTCCCTATATTGTGTTTCTTACTTCACTGATAATATTTGGCCAGGATCTATCAGATGTAAGCCACTCCCTATATTGTGTTTCTTACTTCACTGATAATATTTGGCCAGGATCTATCAGATGTAAGCCACTCCATATATTGTGTTTCTTACTTTACTGATAGTACTTGGCCAGGATCTATCAGATGTAAGCCACTCCATATATTGTGTTTCTTACTTCACTGATAGAACTTGGCCAGGATTTATCAGATGTAAGCCACTGCCTGTATTGTGTGTCTTACTTCACTGATAATACTTGGCCAGGATTTATCAGATGTAAGCCACTCCCTATATTGTGTTTCTTACTTCACTGATAATACTAGCCAGGATCTATCAGATGTAAGCCACTCCCTTTATTGTGCTTCTTACTTAACTGATAATACTTGACCAGGATCTATCAGATGTAAGCCACTCCCTTTGTTGTGTTCCTTACTTCACTGATAATACTTGGCCAGCATCTATCAGATATAAGCCACTCCCTATATTGTGTTTCTTACTTCACTGATAATACTTGGCCAGGATTTATCAGATGTAAGCCACTCCCTATATTGTGTTTCTTACTTCACTGATAATACTAGCCAGGATCTATCAGATGTAAGCCACTCCCTATATTGTGTTTCTTACTTCACTGATAATACTTGGCCAGGATTTATCAGATGTAAGCCACTCCCTATATTGTGTTTCTTACTTCACTGATAATACTAGCCAGGATCTATCAGATGTAAGCCACTCCCTTTATTGTGCTTCTTACTTCACTGATAATACTTGGCCAGCATCTATCAGATATAAGCCACTCCCTATATTGTGTTTCTTACTTCACTGATAATACTTGGCCAGGATTTATCAGATGTAAGCCACTCCCTATATTGTGTTTCTTACTTCACTGATAATACTAGCCAGGATCTATCAGATGTAAGCCACTCCCTATATTGTGTTTCTTACTTCACTGATAATACTTGGCCAGGATTTATCAGATGTAAGCCACTCCCTATATTGTGTTTCTTACTTCACTGATAATACTAGCCAGGATCTATCAGATGTAAGCCACTCCCTATATTGTGTTTCTTACTTCACTGATAGTACTTGTTTTTGGATCCAGAACGTGAGCTGACTCTATGTTCTACAGATTCTAGTTTGAAGTGAATAGTTGCATTTTGAAGAAGCTTAAAGGGAAATTGAAAAATAAAATTTTGGCAGGGTGTGGTGGAGGTCCTTTAACTGAGGTACCTAATATTTAAATTTCTAAATTGCTATTGAAGTAAGGAAATTTTAAAATACAGTGTATAGTAGTGATCATCATCTGCATGCCATGCATTCCACTTTACAAGATATTATTGTGATGATACACATCTCTGTGCATTAATTTTCATATGTTTGAAAACAATCTACTTTTTTATCTCTTTTTTTAGGTCTTTTTGTACAATTTCTTTGGGAGAACTAGCTACATTGTAAACATAGGTAAGAATGCTTGTTAAAGAAAAGTGCACATTGTATTTTATGATTTGTCGGAAGTTGTGTGCAACATTGTATCCATAACTTGATACTGACATGGTCGACCAAAGTTTGACTGTCTTTTTTACCATACTTCTGATGTAGCCAGGCCACTGTCTTATTAATAGTTTTATATGGCATCAACAGTGGAAGGTCTGGTTAAGCAACCTTTAGTATAACCTGGAGTAATAGTGGATTTTTAACCAGTCTACTGATAGTATCAAGGAACTCTAGGGTGTAACCAGGTGCTAATTGTCTAATTGATAATTCAGACACCAAACACAGACTATGGCTAACCAGCCTACTGGTGGTATCAAGGACATCTAGGGTGTAACCAGGGGCTGATTGTCTAAATGATAATTCAGACACCAAACGCAGACTATGGTTAACCAGCCTACTGGTGGTATCAAGGACCTCTAGGGTGTAACCAGGGGCTGATTGTCTAAATGATAATTCGGACACCAAACGCAGACTATGGTTAACCAGTCTACTGGTAGTATCAAGGACCTCTAGGGCGTAACCAGGGGCTAATTGTCTAATTGATAATTCATACACCAAACACAGACTATGGTTAACCAGCCTACTGGTGGTATCAAGCACCTCTAGGGTGTAACCAGGGGCTAATTGTCTAATTGATAATTCAGACACCAAACGCAGACTATGGTTAACCAGCCTACTGGTGGTATCAAGGACCTCTAGGGTGTAACCAGGGGCTAATTGTCTAATTGATAATATATACTGAGCTATCAATACAACTACTCTTATGAATTTAACCATGAAGATTCAAATGGATATAGCATTGCAATATAACCTTGTGAAAATATGTGTTGTTGATGGCAATAGAGGGAGGGGCAGGGGGGGGGCAGGGGATGCACCTCACTTACTTTTGAAGAAAGACATAGTTCTGTAGTCACCGGTTGGCTGTTGTTCTTCAGATATAAATTGTGCTATATTCATTGTACAGTACTATGTGAAGAGCTTATGTTCAGTGATTGGACAGTAATATAACAAAATACAATGTTGCCGTAGAAACCTCATATCATCTGTTGTAGCCAAATTTTCAAGAATTTTCTGCACGTTACTTGTGCTTATAATATTTATTAAATGTACTTCTATGATAAAACAAAAATAAAGGAATGATTGTTGTTTAGGACCAAGTTTTTTATTTCATATAGCAGATACCTTTTCTCTGTGGTATATTCTGATGAATTAGCAGTAATTATGGACAATCTCTTGCTTTCTTAGATTACTGAACAGCCAACATTTTCAGATCATTCTATTTTGTTTTTTGCCAGTTCTTATGGTGATCACTGGTTTCTTTGTCAATGGGCCATATGCTTTAATTACAACTGCTGTATCTGCAGATTTGGTAAGTTGGATATCCTTTATTTATATGTTAGTGGGTGAGAGTAATAGAATGCATTTCAAAATCAATGTTTCCGGTTTGAAATGCCATTAATTGTGTTACAAGGGCCGATAACACCTGCACAGGATATATGGTAAACCATAACATTCGCTGTGTTACAAGGGCTAAGAACACTGGTACTAGATATATGGTAACTTATAACATGAGCTGTGTTACAATTGCCAAGAACAATAACACAAGGTATATGGTAACCAATAACATTGGCTGTGTTACAATTGCCAAGAACAATAACACAAGGTATATGGTAACCAATAACATTGGCTGTGTTACAATTGCCAAGAACAATAACACAAGGTATATGGTAACCAATAATATTGGCTGTGTTACAAGGGCTAAGAACACTGGTACTAAGTATATGGTAACCAATAATAATGACTGTGTTACAAGGGCTGAGAACACTGGTACTAGGTATATTGTAACTTATAACATTGGCTGTGTTACAATAGCCAAGAACACTGGTACTAAGTATATGGTAACAAATAATAATGACTGTGTTACAATTGCCAAGAACTCTGGTACTTGGTATAGGGTAAACAATAACATTGAGTGTGTTACAATTGCCAAGAACACTGGTACTAAGTATATGGTAACCAATAATAATGACTGTTTTACAAGGGCTAAGAACACTGCTACTAGGTATATGGTAAACAATAACATTGGCTGTGTTACAATTGCCAAGAACGCTGGTACTCTAGGTGACTTATAACATTGGCTATGTTCAAATTGCCAAGAACACTGGTACTAAGTATATGGTAACCAATAATAATGACTGTATTACAATTGCCAATAACTCTGGTACTTGGTATAGGGTAAACAATAACATTGGCTGTGTTACAAGGGCCAATAACTCTGGCAGATGGTACGCAAGTAGTAGGTGATTGTTCATTTCCTTTCTTGTTCCCCATTTTGAAAGTAAGTGTTTCGTCAACAACCTTGACAAAGAATTGTAATTTAAGGGAATAGTTCTCCTAATGTCATGTGATATCTCCTACAGTTGTAACATTACTTGTGACCTATAAATTAGGAGTTAAATTACTCTAGATAGGGATCATGTGATTTCTGATCGAGGTCACATGACTGTTCCTCTTGCTGCTACTGCCTTAGTTTCTTTGCTCGTACATTGCCCTTAATTTAGTTCTCTAATTTTATGCAAATTTTATGCTAATGTCTGATTAAGGGTTGATGAATGATGTGACTGTCATTTGGTGATACAGGTGATATGCTTTATACTTCCAGTATTAAAATATCTCTGATTTTTACTGCATATCTTACAGGGTACACATGAAAGTCTGCATGGTAATGCTAAAGCACTATCAACAGTAACTGCCATTATTGATGGTACTGGTACTATTGGCGCTGCTGTAGGACCTCTACTAACAGGACTTATCTCACCGACCAACGAGGCAGGCTGGACTTATGTATTCCTAATGCTTGCTGGTGCTGAGGTTATTGGTGCTCTAGTAAGTAGTCCATATTGGTTGAGGGTCTGTTACAGTGGCCTATATGACCATTTGTACTTGCTGGACAGGCAATGGTGTAACAGGGATTGCTTTAGGTTGGGTCAAGAAACCTTATTTGACCATCTGGTATCACTGGACAGTAATGTCACACCCTGCAAGGAAGTCAGTGCAATAACAATATCTATAGTCAGGTCTCTTAGGTTATATTACAAACATTTAACTATTTATAGAGATTGGTTTAAGTTGGGTAAGAAAACCCTTTTTGACCATCTTGTATCACTGGACAGTAATGTCACACCCTGCAAGGCAGTCAGTGCAATAGCAATATCTATAGTCAGGTATCTTAGGGTTTATTACAAACATCTATAAGATTGATCCACAGATTTTACTGTACAATTAAAAGCTGTTTTGTACAATTGGGCATCCTATTACACAGACTTACGGCTTGAGAACGTTGGCATCCAGTGCACCGTGCCTGTGGAACTCACTTCCAGAACATGTAAAAATGTCCAATACTGTGAACAGTTTCAAATCAGCTCTCAAAACCTATCTTTTCAACAAAGCATATATATGTTATAATTGTTATTATTATGTTAAGCGCTACGAGAATTATTTCATAGCTTGTTTGGCGCTATATAAAAATTATGTATTATTATTAGGATTAACAGTTTTATATTCTATTACATTTGATACATTCTCTTTATCACTCAGTTTATGATACGACAGGTGTTTAAGGAGTTAAAATCTTGGAGGAATAAAAGAAAATCCTATCAACTGATTAACGAAGTTGACAGTGACAGGTAAGTTCATCATTGAAAGATGTGTTAATGTTTAATATGTAATTATTGTACAGCTGCAACAATTATAGTAAATCAGTATGGTAATATAAGTACAGCAATGTAAGTACATCAATATATAAGAATGGTAATATAAGTACAGAAATATTAGAACGGCAATATAAGTACGGCAGTATAAGAATGGTAATATAATTAGAGCAATGTAATTACAGAAATATTAGTACGGCAGTATTAGAACAGTAATATATGTACAGCAATATAAGTACGGTAGTATAAGTACAGCAATGTAAGTACAGAAATATATAAGAATGGTAATATAAGTACAGCAATATAAGAAGGGCAATATTAGTACGGCAGTATTATTACAGTAAAATATGTACAGCAATATAAGTACAGTAATATAAGTACCATAGTATAAGTACAGTCATATAAGTATGGCAATATATGTACAGAAATATAAGTACTATAGTATAAGTAATATAAGTAATATGGTACTATAAGTACCATAGTATAAGTACAGTAATATAAGTAAGGTAATATTAGTACGGTAATATACGTACGGCAATATATAAGAACGGCAATATTAGTACGGCAGTATTAGTACAGTAATATATGTACAGCAATATAAATATGGCAGAATAAGAATGGTAGTATAAGTACAGCAATATAAGTACAGTAATATAAGTACGGCAATATATAAGAACGGCAATACAAGTACCTTGATATAAGTACAGCAATATAGGAATAGAAATATAAGTTCAGCAATACAAGTATGGCAATATAAGAACGGCAATATTAGTACGGCAGTATAAGTACAGTAAAATATGTACAGCAATATAAGTACAGTAATATAAGTACCATAGTATAAGTACAGTCATATAAGTACCTAAATATAAGTCCGGCAATATATGTACAGTAATATGAGTTCGGTAATATAAGTACTATAATATAAGTAATATGGTACTATAAGTACCATAGTATAAGTACAGTCATATAAGTACAGCAATATAAGTATGGCAATATATGTACGGTAATATGAGTTTGGTAATATAAGTACTATAATATAAGTAATATGGTACTATAAGTACCATAGTATAAGTACAGTAATATAAGTAAGGTAATATTAGTACAGTAATATAAGTAAGGTAATATAAGTACAGTAATATAAGATCAGCAATATATGTACAGCAATATAAGTACGGCAGTATAAGTATGGTAATATAAGTACGGCTATATATAAGAACGGCAATATTAGTACGGCAGTATTAGTACAGTAATATATGTACAGCAATATAAATACGGCAGAATAAGAATGGTAGTATAAGTACAGCAATGTAAGTACAGAAATATTAGAACAGCAATATAAGTACAGTAATATAAGTACGGCAATATATAAGAACGGCAATACAAGTACCTTGATATAAGTACAGCAATATAAGTTCAGCAATAAAAGTATGGCAATATAAGAACGGCAATATTAGTACGGCAGTATTAGTACGGCAGTATTAGTACAGTAAAATATGTACAGCAATATAAGTACAGTAATATAAGTACCATAGTATTAGTACAGTCATATAAGTACAGCAATATAAGTACGTTAATATAAGTACGGCAATATATGTACAGTAATATGAGTTCGGTAATATAAGTACTATAATATAAGTAATATGGTACTATAAGTACCATAGTATAAGTACAGTCATATAAGTAAGGTAATATTAGTACGGTAATATAAGTACGGCAATATATGTGTGGCAATATAAGTACGGTAATATATTGTTCGGCAATATTAGTATAGTAATATAAGATCAGCAGTATATGTACAGCAATATAAGTACAGTGATATAAGTACGGTAATATAAGGTCGGCAATATAATTACCGTACTGTAAGTACAGTAATATAAGTACCGTTATATATGTTCAGTAACATGAATACAGTTATATAAGAACAGTAATATATGTACAGCAATATAAGTACGGTAATATAAGTTCGGCAATAAAATTACTGTACTGTAAGTACAGTAATATAAGTACGGTTATATATGTTCAGTAACATAATTACAGTTATATAAGAACAGTAATATATGTACAGCAGTATAAGTACAGTCATATAAGTACAGTATAGTGTAGTGCTAGATGGATATCTTACCATCTAGTGCAATGTTGGTAGACTGTATACAGTGTTAACTGGGACTTGAGTGTCAAATAAGTTCATGACATGTCAAACACACTATTAACCATAAATATCTGAAAATCCTATTAAAAGTGCAGCTTCTTGACAATGACAATGGCATTGTTGAGATGATAGAAAATGTCTGCAATTTTACTATTGTTGTCATTACAGTTATCCAATGTTCTGGACTACTGTTGTCATTACAGTTATCCATTGTTCTGGACTACTGTTGTCATTACAGTTATCCATTGTTCTGGACTACTGTTGTCATTACAGTTATCCATTGTTCTGGACTACTGTCATCATTACATTTATCCATTGTTCTGGACTACTGTTGTCATTACAGTTATCCATTGTTCTGGACTACTGTTGTCATTACAGTTATCCATTGTTCTGGACTACTGTTGTCATTACAGTTATCCATTGTTCTGGACTACTGTTGTCATTACAGTTAAATCCATTGTTCTGGACTACTGTTGTCATTACAGTTATCCATTGTTCTGGACATTTGTCATCTGTTGTCCAGCAATATTTGACAAATAAACTATTCTTGCTAAAATATGGTTTCGGTCAGCACCTTAACTTAAATTTAAAGAATTTGGATCTCTAGTAGTATGTTTTTCAGATCCCTGTCAAAGCTAAAGCTTTTTTTTAAACTATTGACTAGTCTAGCATATTACTGATTTGCATCATCTATCTATAAGCCTAGTCAACTCACTGGCCCAAAATGGCCTCAGGTTTGTTTCAGTTGTGGGTAAAACTCTTTATGCAGAACTCTTTATTTACCCTTTTTTTACCTTTTTTATTGATTTCATGTTAGTGTCTGACTTGCATTCACTTTCAATGCTTTGTTATATCCTTATTAAACAAACTTACATTGAAGTTTAAGCAACTCCTTTTACAATACTTGATCATGAACCTATTTTAGGAGAACAGGTGAAAGACTAAGTTAAACTCTCATTCTGATATTCAGTGAACAGATAGTCACAGGATCAGTTGCCTAAGACCATATGGTGAGTGTTAAATGTTTGTGTATCAAACAAATGAAACATTCAGTGTAATCATACAATCAACTTATACTCTGCTATTGCCTTGCTTTTATTACTTCATGCATATGCATGAAATCCCTGGAAACATGAATGGCAAACAAACTAATTCATTAGCTATAAACATGAATGCCAAACAAACTAATACATTAGCTATAACCATGAATGGCAAACAAACTAATTCATTAGCTTTAAACATGAATGGTGAACTAACTAAATCATTAGCTATTTCAAGACAGAATGCAAATTATTAATAAAAAGTGATTAAGTAGGCTAAAAATATCACGTAAATTGGGAAACAAGTTTGTAAGATTTCACTCTATAGACAGTTTTCTACAAGAAATAATTTGTCAGTTTGGAAAAGCTCCTTTTTCTGTTCCTTGTCTGAAAATGAGGATTTCAGCAGTTGCAGACTATACCAAAGTGTGGCTCTGACAGGGCATTTACTCTATAGATTTAGTGTTTTATACTCTAGTCTCATAGTGGTGTGCTCTAATCTCTCTTGGAAGGTTTTTATTTTTAGAGAAGCTGGCTGCATCTTTAACTAGGGACATGGCTGCATCTTTCATGGACATGGCTGCATCTCAAAGATGGCTGCATCTTTAACTAGGGACAGCTAACTTAAAACGCTGATAGTCCGCTATGTACGAGAGTGTATAGCAAGGAAATTGGTGGCACTTCATCTCAACTGTGAAAGTTAACAAGAAATCCCAATCATTAAAAAGAGTTTTCTCAAGACTTAAAGATATTTTGCTGTGCAGTTTACACATTGAGTGAGTGAGGGAGGCAAACCACCAACATTCGAAACAACATATGCTTGGTCATGCAATTGCAAAAAAAAAAGAGAAATATGTAGTTTATACTTTGATACCCACCCATCAAGTAAACATATATGCTTTAATATTGCCGGGGTGAAACACTAATTGTTGGCTTATGTATGGAATCGCTGCATTAAGGTAATCTTGCTATGCTTACTGACATATCAAGGAGTGGCTACTAATTCCTTTAAAAGTATTTCTAAACATATTTCTGGTTTTGCATATGGAGTGACTGCATTGCTTGGCTAACAGATTGACATACATATGGCATGGGTGCTTTTTAAGTATGTTTGCTGGTTTGCACGTAAAATGTGGCTGCATTTAGATTTGAACATTTGGGGAATGTAAATTAATTTATTGTAAAATATTTCTGGTTTAACATATGGAGTGAATGCATTAAGGTGGTATTTCTGGGCTAACATATATATGGAACAGCTGCTTTTCAGTATGATTGTTTTTGTATTTTTTTCTATATAGAGTGGCTACCTTAAGGTAATATGACTGGACTTAGCATGGTTACACACTAAACATATCAGAAGTGATTGCTTTTACCTCTGTAGTAGTATACAGAACTAGTATTGTTGTAGAACCTCTGACATACTGTATGGAAGGAGGCAACTGTTTGCAAGGTATACACTGTAAGAGCTTACACAAATTTGGATGTGACTAGGAACTGTGTGGTGGTATGTTGGGGAGCTTAGGCCTACATTCATATGGATGTGTTTAGTAGTAGTTTGTTAGGCTGGCCTTGCAGGCTGACATATGAACTGTGTTTAGTAGTATTTAAGGCTGGCCTTGAAGACTGACATATGAACTGTGTGTGTAAGTAGTATTTTAGGCTGGCCTTGAAGACTGACATATGAAATGTGTGTGTAGTAGTATTTTAGGCTGGCCTTGCAGGCTGACATATGAACTGTGTTTAGTAGTATTTTAGGCTGGCCTTGAAGACTGACATATGAACTGTGTGTGTAGTAGTATTTTAGGCTAGCTTTGCAGGCTGACATATGAACTGTGTGTGTAGTAGTATTTTAGGCTGGCCTTCAGGCTGAAATATGAACTGCGTGTTGTAGTACTTATGGCTAGCTTTACAGGCTGACATATGAACTGTGTGTGTAAGTAGTATTTTAGGCTGGCCTTGAAGACTGACATATGAACTGTGTGTGTAGTATTATTTTAGGCTGGCCTTGCAGGCTGACATATGAACTGTGTGTGTAAGTAGTATTTTAGGCTGGCCTTGAAGACTGACATATGAACTGTGTGTGTAGTAGTATTTTAGGCTGGCCTTGAAGACTGACATATGAACTGTGTGTGTAGTAGTATTTTAGGCTGGCCTTGCAGGCTGACATATGAACTGTGTTTAGTAGTATTTTAGGCTGGCCTTGAAGACTGACATATGAACTGTGTGTGTAGTAGTATTTTAGGCTAGCTTTGCAGGCTGACATATGAACTGTGTGTGTAGTAGTATTTTAGGCTGGCCTTGCAGGCTGAAATATGAACCGTGTGTTGTAGTACTTTAGGCTAGCTTTACAGGCTGACATATGAACTGTGTGTGTAAGTAGTATTTTAGGCTGGCCTTGAAGACTGACATATGAAATGTGTGTGTAGTAGTATTTTAGGCTAGCTTTGCAGGCTGACATATGAACTGTGTGTAGTAGTATTTTAGGCTAGCCTTGCAGGCTGACATATGAACTGTGTGTAGTAGTATTTTAGGCTGGCCTTGCAGGCTGACATATGAACTGTGTGTATTAGTATTTTAGCCTAGCTTTGTAGGCTGACATATGAACTGTGTGTTAGTATTTTAGGCTGGCCTTACAGGCTGACATATGAACTGTGTGTTAGTATTTTAGCCTAGCTTTGTAGGCTGACAGCTGTGTGTAGTAGTATTTTAGGCTGGCCTTGCAGGCTGACATATGAACTGTGTTTAGTAGTAGTATTTTAGGCTAGCTTTACAGGCTGACATATGAACTGTGTGTTTAGTAGTAGTATTTGGCTGACATGTGAATTTGCAATTATTTGCTAGAATGTTTAATATCGTGTTATTGATTTTCTCACATCGCGTGGTTTGTAGGGTCCATAGCTTCACAAATTTATTTTTCAAAGTGAAGTTTTGGTCAATGTCCTATGAGATTTCCTTTTTCTGATATGATATTTTCTTTGTCATTTAACATTTCAGCCCTCTTACCAACATTGATGACCCTTGAATGTGGAATAATGGTACACGTTATGGCGTATCAACAGATTTCATCTATAATTTAGGGAGACTTGATACAGGCACTTGTAAGGACTTTAAATCCACATTATTTAGCAGCTTTCCTGCTGGATTACAAGTCCACATCCTCAATAACCAAGGAATGTGAAGCCCTGGATTTCCAGTCACATGCCTATTAACCAAGAAGCCATGGATCATCAACACTGCCGTGCATTATCTCATAAACCAAGGGATGCAAAGCCCTTGTTCATCAATACTGCAGTACGTTTTCTCATAAACCAAGGAATGTGAAACCCTTGTTCATCCATACTGCAGTACGTTCTTTCATGAACCAAGGGATGTGAAGCCCTTGTTCATCAATACTGCAGTACGTTTTCTCATAAACCAAGGAATGTGAAACCCTTGTTCATCCATACTGCAGTACATTCTTTCATGAACCAAGGGATGTGAAGCCCTTGTTCATCAATACTACAGTGTGTTATATCAAAAACCAAGGAATGTATAGCCCTTGTTCATCAATACTGCAGTACGTTTTCTCATAAACCAAGGAATGTGAAGCCCTTGTTCATCAATACTGCAGTACGTTCTTTCATGAACCAAGGAATGTGAAGCCCTTGTTCATCAATACTGCAGTGTGTTATATCAAAAACCAAGGAATGTATAGCCCTTGTTCATCAATACTGCAGTACGTTTTCTCATAAACCAAGGAATGTGAAGCCCTTGTTCATTAAAACTGCAGTATATTATAACATGAACCAAAGGATGTGAAGCCCTTGTTCATCAATACTGCAGTGAAATATTTCATGTGAGATTAATTAGTTTGAAAATAACATGAAACAATAACAGAATTCTTGCGCATACAAAGCTCTTTCAAGTAACTGAATAATTCATGTCAAGGAAATATGAAACATTTTAGTTTTTGTCAAGTAATTTTTAATTTGTTTTAATTGCATTTCACGTAGATTCAAAGTATAGATTGGTGTATTCTGTGCTTTGGTGATTGGAATCTGGTTTAGCATTAAATTAACTTCAAATGTGACTAGTAAGATAACTTATTAAGAAACTGTGCTCTGTTGGAATCATTCTCTAATATAAGAATTGCTGCACTACACATATGGCATATTCTATTTTAATATTTTTTCTTGATATTTTGTCAAATATTCAAGGATGCTCATCAAATATGGTTCATCAAAATAAGCACACATGAGTGTGTTAGTAGCTTACTACTATATCATGTATCTAACCAGACACAACATGAATGTCGCTGCTAACAATAACACACGAGTGTGTTAGTAGCTAAGTACTATATCATGTATCTAACCAGACACAACTTGAATGTCGCTGCTAACAATAACACACGAGTGTGTTAGTAGCTTAGTACTATATCATGTATCTAACCAGACACAACATGAATGTTGCTGCTAACGATAACACATGTGATTAGATATTTCTATTATTAGTGAACAATAACAGCTTATATTCCTAGTCTTGTGTTTCCCTAGTACCAGTTTATATTGCTAATGAATTCAATTTTCACTACCTACTTGTATTGCTAATGATGTTACCTGCACAAAGGAGACTACTTCGTAATATTTTCAACATTAGATGGACCAATAACAATTGGTTATCAAACCATGAGCTCTATAATGAAAACAACCAAACACACCTTTGGTCATCCATAGTCGCACATAGAAGATTGAGATTTTTCGGTCGTGTAGCAAGACTCCAGGAGGACGCTCCAGCAAAGGTTGCTTTAAGATAAGCATTGAGACATACTGCAATAAAGCAATAAACCTTGCGCAAGATCGTGATACGTGGCGGAGGTAAATCACTGAGCATGTCGGATAGACGAGACTCAACTTACTACTTAGTTTAGTATAAAAAAGGATCAGAAGGGACACTTTAGTCCCCATCAAGGACCCGATAGAGAGAGAAAAAAACTGAAGACACAAACACTCAGACCCTATTACAATGCTTAAAGTGCTTGTCCAAAGCATTCTTAAACCCATTGACACTACTTGCAAGTACAACTTTGCAAGTACAACCCATTGACACTACTTGCAAGTACTACTGTACTACTACTACTTCTATTGCTAATGATTTTACCTGCACTTTGTGTTATATTGTGTTACCTTACCTGTTCCATTTGTCAGTTATACAGTTATTTGTCAGTTACTGCCCTCTTTGGTTTTCCCGGATAATAGTTCAGTTAGCTGTATACTTGCCTACCTGATATCCATAGACTAGGGTAAGGTTGGGTAAAATATGATACATGCCTGCTAAACTGGTGTCCATATGTAGTCAGAATACTTAACTGGCAGGTAATACTTACAGTTACCATCATTTTTTTTAATATAATATTCCAAGGCATTTAATGGTAAAATACTGACACAAGATATTACTTATTTTTGTATGATTCAAATTGTGTACATTACAGTATATGTGTAAAAGATAATAAATTCGTGTTAGAAAGTATGATTGACATGTGGCTCTATTACTTGTACTCTTTGTGATTTTATTGGTATTGTAATTGTAATTTATTATGATGGAAGAAAGGATGCAAAACCTGTATTGTAATTGTAATTTATTATGATGGAAGAAAGGATGTAAAACCTGTATTGTAATTGTAATTAATTATGATGGGAGAAAGGATGTAAAACCTGGCAGAGATACTTTGGGAAATCATTTCTGAGAATAGCTATATTATGTAATTCAATATAGCTGTATAATAATAAAGTATCATGTATACAATATAGGCCTATACATGATACGGAGAAAAGAAGGTGCCATGAACTGGCAAATGTGTCAGTATCCGACGATGGGTAGGCTTTAGCTAGTGAGAACTATAACAGAACTATACTTAAGAACGATTCGTTTCACTTTTGTCATGTACAGGCATGAGCTTTTTCCGCGAATATCCGTGATTTTCTTTTCTACCTCGGGGACAAAAAGTTTTATCCTAACACACTGTAGCATACACAAACTGGAGCCTATACCGCAATTTTTGCAAAGTTCCGTGATTTTATTCTTACCCCAGGCTCATCCCTGCGTATATAGGGGCCATTTTGTGTCGTAATTCATCAGGTGCGTGCAAGAAACTTGTCTATAAGCGTTTGTTGCAAAAACAGTTTGTTGTAGTCACTGGAATTAAAAAGAAGGAGGAAGGAGAAGACACAACAGCAATCATTAAGACTTAGATACTGTGCATTGGAAAGCAAACGTGTTTTAAAAACTTCCGAATATTCGGGGCTTCTTTCAAAGTTATCCGCGCCGTGCAGTTATGGTGGGAAACGTACGTGACATTCATAATCGAATCATAGAGGATGAATGGAATCTTCGGAGTTACTAATCGATATGATTACTTGTTACTACCATGGAGTTTTTACCTCCATGTTACTACGTACGTACGTAGTCATTATCACGTTCGTACGTAAAACATCACGTACGTACGTGATATTATTACGTACACACGTAGTATTACCACGTACGTACGTGATAATTATTTCGTACGTACGTAATATTTTTTAACCATGTCCTCTCTAGATCTTCGTACTTGTACAAAGATGTAGAGGAAAATCAGACTAACGTCTCATCCGGTTTGCTCCACTTTATTGTTGCAATGTGCATATCATGACACAACCAGCTCAGTTTTCAATACATGAAGTTTGTACCCGTGGCGCTGTTCTATTTTAACAACAACACGTTAAGCCAGACGAAACGACCACTTTGGAAAAGTACCACTGACAGTGACTACTTCATTGTCAGCAACCATAACCGTGAAAACTGCACAAGCGAGTGTTGTCCGTGAAACGAAACTCTGCTAACGATTGGCTGAATACTATAGGACCCAAAAGGTAAGAATGTTTGATATACTTACCACACTAAACAGGTTACAAAGTCAGTTTTATTCTGACAGTGTCGAACTTAGTCGTCTTTTACGATTGTTAGGTTTTTAAGGGAGAACCCTTTCTGCATTTGATTCGTCTCGATTTTCTTGGTTTCGTTCTGCACCCATTAAAGAAGTAACATGTATAAACAACGATTCGTAAGATATCAGGTCCTATACGCCTAGGAATGAAAGTTGATATGGGCCTGTCGATCAAATACGACTAACTATAGGCATATATATTACAAGCGTGGATCCAGGGTTTTACCAAGCGGGGCGGGGGTGGGGGGGGGGTCGCTCATTTTGTGGGGGCTAAGCCCAAATCCTGGAGTGCCGAAGGTGCTAAGCTTCGACGCGGGGGGGGGGGGGGGTTGTTGTTCACCCCCAGGACGGTTGTTAAGTTAAACATTGTTACATGAGATTTCTAGCTGGCATCTTAAAATCACAAAGCAACATTGTTTCTTATGGAATCGTTCATTATTATGCAGTGTGTATCGGGTGGTCTCCGAGGGGAACCGCCTTGCTAGAAATCCTAGATCCGGAACTGAATTTTATGGCAAAAACGTAAGAGAATGTCTTAATATAATGGAATGAGCGGTATAAACTTGTACAAACCTGTACACAGGGTGATGTACGTTTCATACATCGAAAATATAGACCTATGGAAAATGCGTCAAATTGGCAGATTTGAAATCACTAAGTATTCTTAGAATCCTCTTGAAATTTGCACTCAGTACTATGTACAACTATTTCTATTGTTAGGAGTTGTTGATAATTAACAATGTGTAGTATATATGCTGTAGTTTTATTCTACTGTTTCTACCATATATATCCGGCGGGATTTCACCCATATTTTTTATTTTTTTTAATATATTTTTTATATTAATATTTAAGCTGTGTCAAATTTATTCTTCATATTCATATTTTAAGGGTTTTGTCATTTTGTTGTCATTGTAAAGCGCTCTTGAACATGCTTAAGTATGAAAAGAGCGCTATGTAAATTTGGTAAATAATAATAATAAATAATAATTAAGAGAAGACCGACATTCCCTTTTATTTTTTCTTCACAAATAAATTCGCCCTGAAATATCTCTTCAAACTTTTGATATTGATTAAAATGAATATCGTATAACGAATAAGTTTTTATTTCTGCTGATTGTCTTCATACAGATTACCGATAAATATGAGGTCATTGCTTTGCTTCCTCGTCGTCTGCCTGCAAGCTGCTGAAGGTATTTTGAATGGACCGATTGTCTGTTGCCTATCTCATGGTTTCATTGTCTTACTTTCATTAGGTTTTCATTTATATAACAATTAAAAGATAAGATACATGGTTATCCGATATATACTGTACGTAGTTATGCTAATACAATCCGTCCAAGACAAAAACATCAGTTGAAAAGGTCACACAGCAAGTTTGGACTCTTTTAGGAAATTTTAATGATTCAGTTTCTTGGCTATTAAAAAAGGTCTGAAGTTCTTTAGTCAACGTAATTTAATCTTGACCATGTGCTCACACTTCGGGAAGCAGCCAATTCCGATTAGACTGTATTGTAATTGTCTGTGAGCTGATGCAATAGTCTGGTGTATATATACATCGTTATATATGTGTGTATATATATATATATATATATATATATATATATATATATATATATATATATATATATATATATATATTTATTTATTTCTACGCAGGTTTGCAGGAACAAGATTACATCTTCAGTTTCTTATACAACTATGATACCTCAGATTACGGCCTGGAACTATACATTGCATCCACTTCAACGAATAGACAAACCGTTGGTAACATCTTCTTACCGCGCAGTGACGTCACTATACCATTTAAAATTGAGCCAATGTCCGGAGAGTTAATACAGCTTCCCCGGGCAGCAGAACCATCTGGATCTTCTTATAAGAGCTCTACTGTGTATGTTCAAGCCGATCAGCATATATACATTTACGGTTTCTCCTCAGACCAAAGCAGTATCGAAAGCTTTTACCCCTTACCTGTAACACTTCTTGGTACTGAATACTACGTAGTGACTCCAAGTGGAGTATACAGTAGCTTTTATCCTACATTTTCAGTGACGTCACTCTATGACGACACCAGAGTATTGATTTTCTTTAACCAACAGTACGGTAACTACAATTCGACGCATCCGATGGAGATAATACTGACCTCTCTGTCTACTTACGTATGGCGACTTTCTTTCGATTTCACTGGCACGAGGATCACGTCTTCCAAAGTAGTGAGTGTTTCTTCGGGTCACGAATGCGCAAACTATGACTCATACTGTGACCACATCATAGAAGTTATGCCTCCCGTAGAATCATGGGGTAGAACATTTGCGATGACATCTTTCACTGGACGAACGCAGGGTTACTTTGTTAAGATATTTACAACACATGCCGATACAATTGTGCGTATGGTACTGCAACACGAGGTTTACGAGGTTCCCGGCAACGGCACTTTATACTTTGATATGCCCTTGTCCTCTGCAGTCGTAATGGAGTGTGATCATCCTGTGATGGTGGTGGCGCAAGTTAAGACGAATCCGTTCATGTCAGTTATACCAGCTATAGAACAATCCACTGTAGGCCCGATACCATTCTATTCTTTCAGTGACGATGACAATTATTTGAATCTATGGGCTTCCACGAATGACTTTCGAGGTATACTCATTGATGATGAGCAAGTATCCTGGGAGGTGGTCATGAGTTCAGATTCGTGGGGCAGTCTCGTACGAGGAAGTTTGTCGGCAGGTCACCATGTGGTACGTCACACTGACATCAACGTCACGTTGAGTGGGATAGTATATGGCTACGGCTATAGCTCATCCTACGCGCACACACTCCCATACAAGCCAGGTGGTGAGTAATCAAACCGTATGTACTGAAAAATAAAAATTTTAATTTGATATATGGTCAAGCGAATAACCAGAATGATTTAAATGAATCAAATCCAATAAATGTTCAATTCAACATGTTGTTCTGACCTCGATATAATACGAACGATACATTTTATAGGGAAAGAAGAACTTTTGATACTGAGTGGGTTAGTGCTTGCATTGAAATTTTATGTACCTATCTTCTTTTCGCAGTGAACGTAAAGGACACAACGGCCCCTTATATATCCATATGTCATACAGTCCCTGTGGAGGTGATCGGTAACTACGACAGGAATGTTACGGCAGTGATGTGGATGGAACCATCTGTTATTGACGAGGAAGGGTTGCCTATTACTGTATCGACTAATTATCAGCCAGGAGACCTCTTTCCCATTGGTAGCACTACTGTAATGTACTCATTCAGCGATAACAGCGGAAATCGCGCTTTTTGTTCCTTCGATGTTATTGTACATGGTGAGTATCTGTCACTCCACCGGTACTGAGATATCCAAAGAATGTCATAGGTTATATAACACTTCGTATTTTCATTTCAGATATCACTCCACCGGTACTGAGATATCCAGAGAATGTCATAGGTTATATAACACTTCGTATTTTCATTTCAGATATCACTCCACCGGTACTGAGATATCCAGAGAATGTCATATTTTATATAACACTTCGTATTTTCATTTCAGATATCACTCCACCGGTACTGAGGTATCCATGGCTTGTCATATGTTATATAACACTTCGTATTTCCATTTCAGATATCACTCCACCGGTACTGAGGTATCCATGGCTTGTCATATGCTATATAACACTTCGTATTTTCATTTCAGATATCACTCCACCGGTACTGAGGTATCCAGGCATGTCATATGTTATTTAAAACTTCGTATTTTCATTTCAGATATCACTCCACCGGTACTGAGATATCCAGGGCATGTCATATGTTATATAACACTTCGTATTTCCATTAAGATATCACTCCACCGGTACTGAGGTATCCAGGGCATGTCATATGTTATATTACACTTCGTATTTCCATTAAGATATCACTCCACCGGTGCTGAGGTATCCAGGGCTTGTCATATGTTATATAACACTTCGTATTTTCATTTCAGATATCAATCCACCGGTACTGAGGTATCCAGGGCATGTCATATGCTATATAACACTCTGTATTTTCATTTCAGATATCACTCCACCCGTGCCGAGATGTCCAGGTCATTTGCGAGTCGATTCTTGTAGTAAAAAGGCGACCATTTCCTGGCCAGAACCTCATGTCTGGGATAACTCGGAAGGAAATGTTATCATGACGAAAGATCATGAATTTGGAGATGAACTGCGAGGTGTTGAATTTATACAGTACACATTCACAGACGAGTCTGGTAATGTTGCTACTTGTAAAATCAAGGTTGAGGTGTCTAAGGATGACAGCCTTTGTTGGCAACTTACCATGCCTTTCGTTATCTCTGCAGTAATGTTAGGATTAACTTTGGTACCATTCTTGTACACAACTGGTATACTTGTTCATCATCGCCGATCTACAAAGTCGCTTGTCCATCGCCCTGGTAATGGAAATGTCGGTACTAATCCCCCATGCCAGCCACCATGTGGAGACGATGATATCTACGAAGATCCTTCGCAATTTCAAAAGGGCGATGGGCAAAGAAATGACTCCGGATTAACTTATGAAGAACCAACGACGTCACCCTTTGGTGAAGATTATGTGGAAGCAAAACCGACGTCAAAGGCGAACGACTTTGGGGTGAACTATGAAGAACCAGTCGCTTCAAATGATAAGGACTTTGCTGCGGAGTATGAACAGCCAATGGCTTCAAACGATAAGGACTTTGATGTGGCGTATGAACAGCCAATGGCTAAACATGCTCAGGAGATTCGTAAAGGTCACTTTAATAAAGGCAACACAATTGCACTTAGTTAAGAGTTAGTTGCAACCTCTGTCCTATAGAATCCAACAAATACTCCATACTACAATTAATTTTTATGTATTTTCTAGTGTTATACTCACAATGTAGACGTTGATCAGAAAAAACAGATTGTAATAATGTTACCGCAATGCAGTCATGGACTAAAACAACTAAAATATCATACAGGAAAGAGTAAAACTGTTCGCAACGTTGTCACTTAGAGCCCAACATTCCGACAAATTAATAATAAACATTTTTAACGTTTCTTGTCTTTCTAAATAGTTCTTCAACCAGTTAGGAAAATTCTCTAAGTAGCCTACTCAGTATAATTCCGTATGATAATTTATTTCAAGTTCAATTTTTCAAAGCACTTAAAGTAATAGTCTCATACTAATCCAACGAATGAAAAGTGCTTTGAAGCAATAATGTGAATAACATATGAATGATTGCTGGGGTTTGCCAGTTCGACAAATGTATGCGAAGGAACCTACAAACGTACCTAAAATACACGTGTGAACATACGTCATTAGTAGGATGACGGCGGGTTCAGGACGTGTAAATTTAACGTTAAATAGTGACAGTTCTTTTATTCAGGGTTTGGATTGTTCAAAGATATATAACATGTCGAGTGTTATGTCAGTGGTGGCCGTAAAGCGGGTCAATAATAGCTGTACAACCGGTCAATGATTACCGTATAACTAGTCGCTGACTACTGTATAACAAGTCCATGATTGCCGTAAAGCAGGTCAATGATTACTGTAAAGCCAGCCAATGATTGCCGTAAAACCAGTCCATGATTTTCGTAAAACCAGTCCATGATTGGTATAATCAGTCCATGATTGCCGTATAACCAGTCTATGATTGTCGTACATCCCGTCAATGATTGCCCTAAGCCTGTCAATGATTGCCGAATAACCAGTCCATGATTGTGGTATAACCAGTCCATGATTGATATAACCAGTCCATGCTTACTGTATAACTAGTCCATGATTGTCGTAAAGCCGGCCAATGATTGCCGTAAAACAGGTCAATGATTGCAGTATAACCAGTCCATGAATGTCGTATAACCAGTCTATGATTGGCATAACCAGTCCATGCCTACTGTATAACCAATCCCATGATAGTTGTAAAGCCGGCCAATGATTGTCGTAAAACAGGTTAATGATTATCATTTAAGGGTTTAACAGCTTTCGGTAAACTACAAAAGTAGAGTTGTAAATTGTAAAGCCGGCACATGATTGCAGTAAAACAGGTCAATGATTGCCGTATAACCAGTCCATGATTGTCGTATAACCATTCCATGATTGGCATAACCAGTCCATTCTTACTGTATAACCAGTCCATGATAGTCGTAAAGCCGGCCAATGATTGCCGTGAAACAGGTCAATGATTGTCATTTCTTTCGGTAAACTACAAAAGTAGAACTGTTTTAAACAACGGATGAAATTGATGTGAGTTAAATTTTCTTTCAGATTTGTGACATTCTAATGAAGCATAGAGAATAGATATTTTAAAATTCCGAGACATGAGCTTTGTGCGAACTGTTTTTTTTTTATATATTTATATTATATATATACATTCTTTGCTCCCTTTCATGGACTTGTATGATGGTTACTAATTAGTTTTCACGTTAAGAGAAAATGCTTGAGAATGAAAAGACATTTCATGCTAGAAATAACCGATTGCCTGCTGTGCTCAAATTTGCAAAACGTGCCTTTTTAAGATGATGTTTTAAAACAATATGATTGAACTTTTATTTCATAACAACGTTGCTAAACATCGGACGTGGTAGTAAAACACCAGCTTTATTCAACTCTGTTCAACTGAGCGATGGCATCAACTTCCTTATTGCTCAGTGCTACCCCGTACCATGAACTAATGACTACTTATTTTGATGTATTCCATGAATTGATAACAAGAGTAAACAAGTAGTACTTGTACAGGTAATGAACCTTGTCCTTTTATCTTGGTAGCACAACTTCCGTGAAGCTTTCTGGTCACTTCGCCCAACAACCATTTCGCTCAACTGCCATTTCGCCCAACCAGCCTGGTCATTCGCCCAACCAGCCTGGTCATTTCGCCCAACCTTATTGGTCATTTCGCCCAACCATTTTTTTCTCATATTCAGTCAGAATAATATTACTTTTTCTATTTCACTAGTTCAATTTGATTTATTTTGGTTTATATTACTTCGTGGTTGGTAAAATAAAGTGAATATCCATTCGATATCGATCGGAGTCTGAGCAGTTATTCCGAGTATAATGGGAGGATATCTAGTTCAACAATTTGATTTATTTTGGGTTATAGTATTACACTACTTTAGGCGGTTACGCATTCAATGGAAGTTATATTATTAAATATACAAACAAGGGGAATCGGTGTGGAATAATATCCTTTTTTCTATTTCACTAGTACAATTTGATTTATTTTGGGTTATAGTATATATCCCGTAACGTTAACAATGCCCGAACGTTTCCTATCAAACCTATCCCCTAAAACACTGATCCATCCTGCCGACTGTAACCACGACTTCAAGTTCCCTTATTATTCGGTTCGTATCCCGTAACGTTAACAATTCCTGAACGTTTCCTTACTAAAGTTATACAAACTAAAGGACTTCAAGTTTCCTTAATATTCGGTTCGTATCCTGTAACGTTAACAATTCCCGGACGTTTCCTTATTGAATTACAATAATTAATCAAGGTTGGGCGAAATGACCAGGCTGGTTGGGCGAAATGGTAAGGTTGGGCGAAATGGCAGTTGGGCGAAATGTTTGTTGGGCGAAGTGACCAGCTTCCTCCGTGAACACACATTTCCGCGTTTTACACATGCATTTCCGTACATTTAAACCGTTAATATCTATACTGCCTTCAATACTTCCTTCTTCGAAACCGTCGAGAAATTAAAGTTGGCATGGAAGGTTTGTCACAAAAGTATATTTATGATACCCATGTTAAACTATATCTTCTGGCAACTTCCCGAATGTTATAAAGCTATATTTCAAATACACAAGTTTTTGATTCAAGGTAATTTGATCAGTTATTTAAGTACCTCTATATAAGCTGATATTCCATACAATATTAGTTATTGAAGTTTTTTGTAAATTATGTATGTAAAGCAGAACCGACGTTACTACCTTCCATACATACAAACATGGCATGTTCCTTACATGTATGTTTGTAAGCCTCAGATTTATATGATTTTGCGATTTCTATTTGAATTATGATTACATTAATTCGCAATCGCGTGATTGAAAGTAGTTGTGTTAGAGGTAAACATTACCGGAAAAGAATACAATTTAGAATTCATTTCCGTCAACTTTCCCGCAGCTGGTTAAAATGGCATTGAATTATCCTGGCCATCCTCTTCTACAATTTCGTTCCCATAATTCCGTTGCTAATTCAATCGTACGTGGCAGACAGACGTTAGAGTAGATCATAATGGATAGTACAAAATGCGCTTGCTTACTATTTGATAGCATGAATACCCGACGCCAAACCGACGTTAAAGTGAATCCCTGACGTCAGAGTGAATACCCCGACGCCAAACTGACGTCAGAGTGAATACCCCGACGCCTCTGTGTTTTGTTAGAAACGTTTAAACTTGGATCACCTGACGAGTCTTGAGATGTCATGTGTGGAAAGACGGTTTGAGTGGATCAGGTTCCATCGTCCGGAAGTCACTATAGTAACTTTTCAAGAATTTCAGAGATATATTTGAAGAAAGACTGGAAACGGATCTGGGCCTCGGATTATTTCAGTTTGCAGAAATAATTCATGATGTAAGCTATGATTGAGCTGGCTATGTAACTGCGTCTAGTTGCTTACTAGGGTTTGGTATATGCGTTACTTACTAGGGTTAGGCATATGGGTTGCTTAATAGGTTAAGGGTAGGCCTATATGTTGCTTGCTAGGGTTAGGGTTATGTTTGTGTGCTGCTTACTACTGATAGGGTTAGACTTATGTGTTGCTTACTAAAATAATCCACCACTCAGTCTGTAGCAGTTGTTTCCTGGTACTTACTAAAGATGACTTGGAATTGAAATTCTATGGTGGATCTATTTATTAAAAAACAATTGAGTTGATTGGTAATGTGTGAAGGCTCATTATGAAAGTATGGTACATACACGTGAGAATGGTTAGATAATTGGTGATGTGTTCAGGCTTACACTGGTTTCACATACCTGTGTATAAAGAGTCAATAAAAGACGAGCGAACAAACATCAAAATAACGTTTTTTTTCTGATTTATTCTACTCATACGTGTAGCATATATTCTCGGATATATCCCGAAATGATTATTAAAAGATTAGTATGCAGTTTTATTGGTAAGTTAAAAGCGTATAACGTTGAATTCAATTGGTTCGAGAATATTTATTAAGGATACATAGTAATAAGAATACAATGTGAACTATTATTTGTATGCCGTATAGTATTATACACTCTTAGTCTGAGAACACAATGGCTAGTAATTATAAGTGTGTGCTATATAGTTTTATATACATTCAGTCAGCCAGCCCTCCCTGTTGGGAACACAATGACTAGTAATTATAAGTGTGTGCTATATATTATTATATACTCTTAGTCAGCCAACCCTCCCTGTTGAGAACACAATGACTAGTATTGCATAGCATTATAGTTGCTAGTCACCATCGATCGGACCTTGTACAATGATATCATATTTCCCGGTCATGTCAATAGTGCTCAACACATTTTGCAATCCCCTTAGTTCTACTAAATTCCCTTGCTCGTCCCTGCAATCGTTATCACATTTGCCACATAACTGCTGAGATTGTTTTTGTAAGAGAATAAACAATGCTTAACTTCTTAATTGTGTAATGAAATTAATGATTAAAGAGAAGGACAAACAACACAGCCGATTCACACAGAGATTACAGTAACTATTGTAAATCAAAAGTTTTGTACCACAGTAAAAACTGGATCGTGCTGACAATCGGATAAATCGGTAACATGTGCTATTAAGTCAACAGTAAGAACTGAGGATATTTGTAATTCCAACAAACCCCAAACAATTGGATTTGTTGGAATTACACATATCCTCAGTTATTACTGTAATCCTAATAGCACATGCTACCGAATATATATAGCACGGTCCAGTTTTTCCTGTGGTACAAAACAGTAAGATTTACAATAGTAACTGTGTTCTCTATGTGTATATCGGGTGAACAAGAACATGCACGCTGAACATTATGGTACACTACAATTTTGACGCCTTGCTTTTCAAATGAAATTACTTTTTTGCACGTACCTGTTGTACGCACAGTAGAACAATAGCAATTATAAGCAATATTATGGCCAGGCTAAATATTGTTATAGCAGTGTTCTCTATGTGTATATCGGGTGAACAAGAACATGCACGCTGAACATTATGGTACACTACAATTTTGACGCCTTGCTTTTCAAATGAAATTACTTTTTTGCACGTACCTGTTGTACGCACAGTAGAACAATAGCAATTATAAGCAATATTATGGCCAGGCTAAATATTGTTATAGCAACAATCAGTCCAGTAACTGCTGGTGATGTACACTTTTGTGGGCCTATTGTTACAAGGAAATTACAGATGGCCTCGTTTCCTGCTAGATCAGTAAATATATAATTGACAGTCGTATCTCCGATGAAAAACTGATCCCCAGGAGAATGACTCATGTTCCGAGTCACATCTTGACCTGAGTCATCAAACGCGGTTGGTTCCTCCCAAGACACTTCGATGAAGCTGGTACAGGTTGAAATAACAAGGTCAGATGGACAGTGCATAATATCCGGAGTAGTAACATCTAACAGAAAAAAAAACAAGTAGAATATCAAATGCCAACAAATACAGTGTCATAGTCAAGTCCGAAGAATCGAAGATTGAAACACTCATGTACGACATGAACTGATAATTAAATACTGAATCAATCATATACTAGATGAATCAACATTCGAAGAATAAAACATTCAACTATGACATGAATTTACAATTGGACACGGAAGCAATCACAAACTAGATGAATCGATATTCTAAGATTGAAACACTAATCTATGACATGAATTGACAATTGAACACTGAAGCAATCATAAACTAGATGAATCGATATTCGGAGATTGAAACACTCATGTACGACAAGAACTGATAATTAAATACTGAATCAATCATATACTAGATGAATCAACATTCGAAGATTAAAACATTCAACTATGACATGAATTTACAATTGGACACGGAAGCAATCACAAACTAGATGAATCGATATTCTAAGATTGAAACACTAATCTATGACATGAATTGACAATTGAACACTGAAGCAATCATAAACTAGATGAATCGATATTCGGAGATTGAAACACTCATGTACGAAAAAAACTGACAGTTGAAAACTGAAACACTCCTTAACGTCACCATTGGTCCATCTTACCTCTTACAAGCACTTCAAACATGCAGGTTGCATTGTTGTCTGATATGTCCGTAAATGTGTAGAAAACGTCAGTTGAGCCAGGTGGAAACGAGTCACCTGGATTGAAATTCGAGTTTTCTTTCACATCTAATCCGGAGTTATCAAATGCTGTTGGTGGGTTCCAGAACACTGACACCAGATTGGAGTTAGCATTCGATTCTGCGGTTACTGGTGAATCCGGACAGTCATATATAAAAGGAGGAACAGTATCAATATCATTATCTGGAAAGGAGAAAAAAAACACGATAACATGAAGATACGAATAATGAAGGCAGTCACCTCATAATGATATCATGTGATCAATCAGAGCCATAATATAGTGTCTTAGTACTGTAAGCAGCATTATGGCAATATAAAGTGAACTATAATGTGTTGACTCCCAATGGACATATTAATTAGAATGGATAGTCAAATAAAACACAATATTAAAATACTTTTACCACTCCAGTCAGTACAATAAGATGAAAACGGACAACGGAAATGTCTTCTTACATAAGAATTACAATATGGTGGAATACGCACATCAGAAGAATGCAACGGTTGCAGAATAATAGTGCATTGAATACTAAAAGTAACTACGACGGATAGGATAATAAACACTAACAGTGGGGAATACTACTGGTACTTACAGAAGGATAGGGTAATAAACACTACAATCGGGAATAAGACTGGTACTTACAAAAGGATAGGATACTGAAGACTACAATGGGGAATACTACTGGTACTTACAGAAGGATATGATAATAAACACTAACAGTGGGGAATACTACCGGTACTTACAGAAGGATAGGATAATGACACTAAAAGTGGGGGTATACGACTGGTATTAATTGAACAGTGCAGTGTAGCACAAGGAACACTTACAAACGTATTTATTGGAAGTTGTTGTTTTACATCGTATCATATTTTTTTATATACTTATGCTTACCTTCTTGTACAAAATACATTACAGCGTTAGCAGAATAGCTGTTTCTGTATGCGATTGCCACCATTCTTACATCTGGATCAACGTGACTCAACACGTAGTTTTCACCCCCCTCAACAGTAATATGAATGATGGACCAGCCGTAGTAGTCGGTTTCTATCGGAGTACCTGTTATTGTGACACCATCCACAAGAAGGCCGTGAACATCCAAGGAGGAAATCCAAACCGTTAAATAATTATTTTCACTAACAAGGTTGATAAAGCGCAGAGGACCCTTGATAGCACGGTCTAGTGGGGGTACCATGACCATAGCTGGATATTTCGACCACGTATACTGTACAACCATAACAGGATTTGATGAAGAAATAAACATGGTGCCTGTGGGTACTTCCTGATGGTAGTATTCACCAGGCTGGAGGGTAACGATGCGAGTATCATTCAAGCCAATGGTTTCAACCGATATCTCAGTGTTATTGTATGCAGCCAATACCCTCACCAGATAATTTGATTGTGACTTAAAATACGTGACTAAGAATAAACTTCCCCATGATTCTACAGGTGCTGGGATGTCCATCAAAGCGCTTCGTCGACCCTCAAAACTCGCATCAGGATTACCACATACCACAGAGACCGGTTTTGTAGACTCTAAATATGTTCCAGTGAAGTCAGTTGTAACTTCAAAGAGATGCGTTGAATATGAGTTGAGCTTAATGGCCAGTGGATTATATCGATCATACGTAACACTACTGTAAATATATGGTTTGTCAAAGTAGATCAAAATGTCAGTATTCTCCTGAAGAGCGGAAATAGAAAAGTAACTACCGATGTTTGTAGAATATGGATCGTAGGAGTAAAGATAATACTCTTTACCGAGCTGATTGAATGGCATCACGTAAAATGAATCATAGTAGCTGCCATAACCGCCGGAGCAATACACAACCACATCTCCATCGGCTTCAACAGTGATAGCTAAACTCCTGTATCCAGTGTTGTATCCAACATCGTAATTTGAAACGGAGAGAATATGGTATCCCAGAGGTTGAATAGTGAATGGGTAGACCCTTTGCTGGTATGGTACACTAACCCGTCCATTAATGATGTATTTTTCCGTCGTTGATAACAAGTAGAGCGTTGGGTTGTAGTCATAGCTTTCTCTGTATGATGGAATCATCGACAGAACATGGCGGATTCGTATGTTGCCTGTTTTTGGAAAGAAAGAAACATGTATCTTTGAAAATAAACAAATAATCATGAAATATATGGTGATGATCACGATAAAAAGTAGAAAGAAGTCATAAACGTACCTTGTCCACTGACATTGTGTGAGACGAATATAATGCAGAGCAGTTCCATCAACAGAAATGACTTCATCTTGTTGCAAATGTGGACGAAGATATCTGTAACGATACAGTAAATAAGGTGCATTGGCAATTTGGCAAGTAAAAATAAATGTATCCTCGATATTTTAATGGGTACATGATTCTACCGCCATATATATATATATATGTTCAGTAAATTAAATTAATAATTAAAAACTACAAGATATCTTAAGATAAGTTCAACTATGAAAACTAGCAGCTGCAGCTCATGTACAAAATATAGAAATTCAGTTATGATTTTTTACTTTCCGGACATGAAATGTCAAGAACATTTAAAGCTCAAGTCCGTTTTAAGTTGACATTGACATTTCCTTTAACAAGTTATGAAAATCGTAGCAAGCAGTATACCTATATACGAACTGAACACCGGATTCCTTCCCCCATAGTAACGATTGGCTTACAGTTTAAGAAGTAACAAAGTTGTACTACATATAATATAAATTAAACAGTCGAAAAACTACAATAAAGTTATCGTTTCATTAAAAGTTACCTGTCATAAATTGTTTCTTGAACGTATAATGCAACGCGAATGTTCAAATCCTCGATCCTCTCTGTCAATATGACTATGATAAAGATGGCGTCACCTGATTCTTTTTCTCATATTACACTGGACTTTGTAATGTGTAATTAGCTATTTCACAAAACTTAGATTCTTCGTTAACTCACTTTAGAACACATCAAGCCATTGCGTCAGCACGATAAAGTATTTCCGCTATTAACCGCAACAGGTCATGTTAGCTGAACCTGTTTGTCACTTGTTATACATATACATACTCTCACCAAATGGACAGTAGCGTAAAAGTATTAAAGGTAACTGCAAAAGTATCTGTTAGATGAGTCTGCGTGTCACTTGTTAAACATAAACATACCATCTACCGAATGGACACTAGCGTAAAATATTAAAGGTAGCTGCAAAAGTATATGCTAGATGAGTCTTCGTGTCACTTGTTATACATATACATACCAATATACCGAATGGACACTAGCGTAAAATATTAAAGGTAGCTGCAAAAGTATCTGTTAGATGAGTCTGCATGTCACTTGTTATAAGGCAAATTCTTGTGTTTTAACATTAAGATCATTTTCATACCGATATGTAGACGATTACAACCTTTTTTCTGTAATCGGTGACCAACGCCTAAATAATGACAACCCTTATCTTCGGACATGCCCATGCCATTACTTACACTAACAAACACCTCTTTTTCAGCTGAAAGGTTTCAGCTGAGCTATAGCGACCGTGTGATTCTGCCGAAAATCTGTCACTTTGTCAATCTGTTTGAATGAATGCCATTTCGTCATTTCTTTCATTCGATTTAGTTGAAATGTCACCAGTGGTTTGTGTGAGTTTCATAAATTCGATCATATTTGATAAATTTGAGGTCATTTTCTGAAAACGTAAAAACTGATACTCCTCCCAGAGCTTTTGTACTTTCTGCTGAAATGTTGTGGATATAACGTTTGAATGTTAGAAAAGTTGTTGAGGAAAAGATTTGTTCTCGTCATAATTATGATTGCCGAAACAGGACCTTCTGTAGAGTTTCAGTTTTGATAAAATGTAGGCAACAGATCAAATGCAATGGTCATAGACTTTTTTTATTGGCAACTGTTTAGTATTGATGACCAGTATACGGTTTGATGTGAGTAGCAAAATGTCTTCCATCTTAATTTTCTCGTCATTTTTGGAAAATAAATCCACCCGTGCGAGTGTGTTGATCAAGTCACATATTTACTTGTTATTCATTCTTCCTATCTAGTTCGATGTCATTCTATGTAAAAGGACTTCTTGGCAGATTTGCAATTTGAACTTTTCCACAGTTTGTGTCTGTTATACGACATGCTCATGCTTGTATAATGTCTCATTGATGCTAATTACTTTATAATAACAACAGTATCTCCAACCATTTAGTTACTCGATAACTTCTATTCCGAGAAATGCTTCAAAGTACAAACACGTCAATCTATTCTTCGTTTTTAACCGCTAAGTCGGGGTTTACCCCTTATATTACCACCATGATGAAATTGCTTAGAATGGGGTAAAATGAACTTGTGCTGCTCGAATGAAATCGAACGAACTCGAATGAAATTGTACTGCTTAACCTTTACAGTTACAATGTAGTTGAATGAGGGAAGCAAATATCTATTAATTTTATCAACCTCTGGTGAAGAAGTGGAATCAATCATGTTCGGGCAATGCACAGCTCCATCGGGATGAAGAAGGGCGGTTAATAATAGCGAAAAAAACCCCAACAACGATGGATGTAATCATTAAACAGAAACCAAATATATGTCTTGAGGAGGGAAGGACATAAGGAAGGTTAATTGAGTTCAACTGGGTGTTTGAGCTGCCCTCTATGGATCTGAAAAAAAATACATATTAAATACTTTGTGCCTGTTCACCGTAGAAGTGACTAAAATCACTTTAGCCAATAGTATTGTAGTATTTAAGGTAGATTTTGGAATGGGAATGTGTGACCATGATAATTTTCACCATGGTCATGGACCTATTAAATGATAATACTGGAGAGGTAAGGGCAATTGGCAAATGTGATATCCCAAAAAACAAATAAGACAAATAAAACAAATGAAAATTTCTAATTACAAAAAAGTAAGTAGACCCCAACAATCTCAAGACTGATGAAATCGTGAATGTAATTATTAGTAACAGATATTTCACCAAGAAAATTGTTAGATCTCTCTGAAAATGTTTGTTAATTTTGCTTGTTGAGTGAATTTTCATGATGTTACAGTAACAGAGATGCTAAATGTTATATAAAGCAACACGTGATAATTAAATTACTTTAATAACTACTGTTTTCATTGCCAATTTAGAACGACATGTATAAGAAATAACACGTTTAGTTAAAAATCGACGCATGCAAATTAATTTCATATTAGCGAAACTTCCATGAATAAAATAGTATACTATATTGCGGATTGGCTACACATAATGTCCCATGGTCAGCTTATCTTCATTATACAGTATCATATAAACTATGGAATCCCGCAGTATAACATATTCGGACAGACTCTCTCCGTACATCAGACAGCCAGGTATATTACATCTCACAAAATAACTCTCGAGTTTATGAAGTTGTCTTTCTCGATCTGAATTGAGCTGATTATATTGATTAATTCCCTGCAGTAATCTATTCTTGGAGAAAGTTTAGTTTCGCGTTAGTGTTAGTGTTAGTTATAAAGAGTTTAATTGTCCGATCTGATCGGCGAGTCTTAATTTGATCACGAGCGTGCAATCCCCTTGCGTATACTTCGGTGTTAGTGTAGAATATCATACCACTATATAGTTCCTTGCACTTTGGAATCGTTCTCATGTTAAGCTTCCGGAATTTTGCAAGCCTGTTGTCATTTCTTGTTGTTCTGCCAGTTGTAAGTGACATACATACCGCCATGATTATCAAGCTGGCTTTAATATTGGCTGGAGTCAGCCTGCAATCTTCTCAAGGTAAGCTGTATACATTTATTTAAACTGGCGATTTTGCCATTTCAATATCGTTCTTCTTACAACAAGCCGTAAACTTGGCCGCATGTAACATTACATATAGATAGAGTAGGTGGGGAGATGGACACGATACGGCTGCAATTGCTTATATTTATGCTGTACCAATAAATAACAACTGTCGTCTGTTCAGTTTTTAAATATTAAATTGTACCACGATGTACTACGTGTCCATGTATAAAAGATATAAGAGGGGAAAGGAAACATTTATCGTATGACTTGATACACATCCCTTACTTTACTTAACTAATTTGATGAATTTTAGCTTTAATTAGCAATAACTTTATATTAGCAAATAGTACGAATGGTACGAATTCCATCGGCGTTTTATCCTGAAGTGGACGTTGCCGAGCACCAACGTAGAAGTCTAGAAGTAGAAGCAAGCTACCTGTAAATGACAGCATTAGGAGGAGCAAATGGGGAGGGGGGGGGGCAATTATCGTGTGATTTGATGGATCCCTTAATTAACTTATATTTACTTTACTTAATTTACTTTATATTATGAGGTTACCTGTAAATAACAGCCGAGAGAGGAGGAAAGGGGCATTTTCCTAACAATTCTGACATAACTAAAAAATGGGAAATACTTGCTTTGTGTTTGCTTAATTAAGAGAGGAAGTATGGGATATAATAATTACGATGAAAGGGTATAATGCAATGATGGGATAGCATAGTCAATGGGATAACCTAATGCAATGAGGGCATAGCATGCTTAATGCCATAACATAATGCCATGAGGGGATAGTATAGTTAGTGCTATAACCTAATGCAATGAGGGCATAGCATAGTTAATGCTATAACCTAATACAATGAGGGGATAGCATACTTAATGCTATAACATAATGCAATGAGGGGATAGTATAGTTAGTGCTATAACCTAATGAAATGAGGGCATAGCATAGCTAATGCTATAACCTAATGCAATGAGGGATAGCATAGTTAGTGCTATAACCTAATGCAATGAGGGCATAGCATGCTTAATGCTATAACATAATGCCATGAGGGGATAGTATAGTTAGTGCTATAACCTAATGAAATGAGGGCATAGCATAGTTAATGCTATAACCTAATGCAACGAGTGGATAGCATAGTTAGTGCTATAACCTAATGCAATGAGGGGATAGCATGCTTAATGCTATAACAAAATGTCATGAGGGAATAGTATAGTTAGTGCTATAACCTAATGAAATGAGGGCATAGCATAGCTAATGCTATAACCTAATGCAATGAGGGAGTTGCATACTTAATGCTATAACATTATGCCGAGAGGGGACAGCATAGTTAATGCTATAACATAATGTCATGACGGGATAGCATAGTTAGTGCTATTACCCAATGTAATGAGGGGATAGCATAGTTAATGCTATTACCTAATGCAACGAGGGGATAGCATAGTTAGTGCTTTAACCTAATACCATGAAGGGATAGCAAAGTTAATGCGATAACATAATACCATGAGGGGATAGCATAGTTAATGCTAAAACATAGTGCAATGAGGGGATAGCATAGTTAATGCTATTACATAATGTCATGAGGGGATAGCATAGTCAATGCTATAACCTAACACCATGAAGAGATAGCATAAGTAAGGTTATGACAAAAAATTTAAACTTAGCAAACTTACTATGGTTATAAATATACTTAATGCTTTGTGATTATAATATATTGAATTTTCTTTATAGAAACCGTTCACAAATATTTGTAATTATTTTGCACTGATAGTTAGAGGTTAATATGGATGATTTAAAGTAGGGAGCACTAATAGTGTAAAATATACGAATCGTTGTTATCGAATATAAACGTTAATAATCTTCAAAAGTATCATTTAATATCATACCTTGTATTACTTCACAGGGAAGCACGTCTTCAGCTTCTTAGATAATGACGCAACCTCAGTTACAGTTGACCTCCGATGTGTATCCAAAAACCGACAGTCAGAAGGTGTGGTGCAGATTCCTCTTGAAGATGATTTCTTTGCATTCAATGTCAGCTTTGAAGGAGAAACATTCATCGACTTACCATTGACAGCAATACCGTCGGGGACGGGAGAGACTGATTCTACAATAGTGGTAGAGTATGATGGAGCGATTGACTTGCACGTATATGCCCTTGCGTATGGTACCCAAGGAGATAGTTTCATGGTCCTACCTGAACATGCCTTGGGTGAAAAATACTACGTCATGTCAATTCTACGTGATAGCGGAGATCCTGTCTTTGCTATTACACCTTTAGAACAAGGTACTGATGTATCCATATATTTCAATGAAGACTTTGAGTATGATGGAGTTACTTATAACAGAAACAACTTTCTCCAAGTGCGATTGAATATTAGATCTTTTCATGTCCAAACAGACTTTGATCCGACTGGCACAATCATTACAGCTTCCAAACCAGTTCAAGTCATATCCGGTAATAAATGTGCTGGGATTTTATCTTCTTCAAAGTGTGACCATATTGCTGAATCTCTCCCTCCAATCAAAGCATGGGGCCGCAATTATGCTTTAGTACCATTTGCAGGCCGTAGTTCTGGGTACGTGGTTAAGATCATGGCAGTAGAGGACAATACAGATGTAACGCTTACATTACAAGGTGAAGCTCCAGAAGTGGTTTCATTGGATGATGGGTCAGTCGAAGAAAGACTGATCTATTTACCACGTATCCTAACCATAGCATCAAGTAAACCGATCCTAGTCGCCCAATTTATGCATAGCGCTTACAGCGCAGCAGGTAACATTGGAAACCCTTCGATGGTGATACTACCAGCAGTAGAGCATGCCATTGCTCGAACATTGCCATTCACCTCTCTCGACCACCGCTTTACAAATTACATAACTCTATGGATGTCAAACACAGATATCAACGGGTTAAGGTTGGATGGAACTGTAATGGACTCATGGACAGTGATAGGTGTTGCTTTCGATGGTGCTGTCGTTCAGACTCAAGTCGTACCAGGAATTCATTACCTCAGTCATACTAATCCATCCGTACGACTTTGTGGCATCGCATATGGACACGGAATCTCTTCATCTTACGCCCACCCAATATATTACCATCCATTCACAGGTATGAGATAAACAGAAGTTCATTCACTGATAATTTTCCTTTCCTTTCATTTATTTGTTTCTTCACAATATAAATACAGAGAAGTTAACTAAGTGACAAAACAAATCAAAAACAGGGAAATTGTGAAAGGAAGCACTCCAAAAAAGTATATACATTTAGACACATATACATAGATATATTATTGAAGCTAAACGTACAACTCTAGGGATATTTTGATGACTGACGTGAATGTATGGCACATTTGCTAGAAATAAAAAGAGTATACATATATCTTTCATATCTACATCCCCAAATTATGTTGTATAATTTATATATTCTTAAATTTGGTGAAATGTTATTGTGAATGCATTTGGCAACATCAGGTTTAATACTCTCATCACTGGAATTGAGAGTTAAGTAATCATTCCAAAAGTATTACATTTCAAATCTGAAATCATAAATCATATGAAGGTCTGTCATAAAGACATCACGCACCAACTTCTGTGAACTACTCGCCCTGTGAGAATTGTTTATTTAATGAACCAAATCTCGGTTTATGTAATATATATAAATATTGATATGGAGTTTTAAAGTCAATTGTTTAATTTCAGATGTTTTTGAATGTATCACATGTATTCACATTGTTGGGATCAGTGATGGTAGTATGAATTCACTGTACCACTCATAAAGATAAGAAGCATAAGATAATTAGTGTTTTCACCAAAGCCACACAGGCCTCACACTTCAGCTTTTTCAAAGTGTAAACTAAGTACTTCGCGTATATTTACAGTGAGGAAAAGAAACATATAATATCAAGTACAAGATAAGCTATATATTACATATATAAATCCCTTTAAATATTTCTCTTCTAAATTAATTGGTAATTTAGCATGTTACTTGGTTGACATGAATTATTATTACATCCATTCATTAGCTGTCGATGAAGATTCTCCTACTCCCGTCTCTGATGATTGTCCAAGCGAGGTCATTGCCCAATGTCCTCCAGATACCAATACAGCTGTGGTCACGTGGGAGCCTCCAACAGTTTCAAGTTCGTATGCGATGTTACCAGACTACTCCAATTATATATCCGGGGACGCATTCAACATCGGTGTTACCAAGGTCACATACCAGTTTAGCGATGTTCATGGCAGTGTGTTGGAGTGTAACTTTGATGTGATTGTTCAAGGTAATCCTATCATGTATGGCAGAAACGCTGCATGATGGAAACTTCATCAAGTGTTTGTTTCCTTGTTTCATGCATATACTGTGTGTATTTACATCTACCTCTCATCTGTATAATTACTAACTATTCTGTGATGAATTTCATACCACCATTGTTCGAAACCATTGAATTGTAGGTTATGGAAAGTTTCACTTGTCCTTGATTGAATTGTTTTTGTGTTTGCCATACACGTGTTACTATTTATGTCAATACCCCACATTCTTGTAACTAAAGTGTTATCTAGCTATTGTCAAGTCAACTTATAAAGAGTGGTTGAAGTTTTATATAGTCATCATCAGAACATTTATTGGAAGTTGTAGCTGCTCTGGAGAGGCGGTGTCTAACCAAAACTATTATTTCCATCTGATATCGTCTCAAGTGCAATGCAAAGGTTTAAGAATACAGAGAAAGTGAGAGGGCGCTATAAAATGTGATAAAAATATGTTAATAAACTATAACCAAAGCTTACTCGCTGAAGAACTAACATTATGATGTTGTGACATGAATGTTCTTGACATGTACGTAGGTATAAGTATCGTCATGTTTGTACTATATCCACTGACAGGGCCAGATGACAATATTATGTAATTTGAATTATTTGATTCTTTCTTCCTTAATCAGACGTGACTGCTCCTGATGTTTATGGGTGTCCCTCCAGTTACAACATATCCACGTGTGATAGCCATCCGTTTTTTCAATGGGAAGAACCATTTGCGGAAGATAACTCCAGAGGTCTTCATCTTTTAAAGCAAGTCAACGTCGATAGCGACGCTGGCATGTCATCAACAGTTGTGACGTATGAGTTCAGTGATGACAGTGACAACATTGCAACCTGTGTCGTCAAGATTGACAATTCTCCAGTTGGTACATGTAACTTTGGACCGAACAGAAATGCAGTGGTAAATGCTGTGGTATTCCTTGGATTAATTACTTATTTTCTCATGATGGTCGTGAGCTGTCAGCTTGTGTCGCGATATTTACCAAACTTTTTATCTTCCCTGGCACCAAACCATGACGGAACGGCAGCTCGACCTAACGATTACCGACCACCAACAAGTAGACCAAAGAAAGATGGACACTCGGCTGTAATTTGAAACCAAAGTCTAAATAACTACATTAACAACTGTATCCACCACTTATATTTCACGCGATTTAGATTAGAACTACCCAGTTACTTTTTCAATAGAATATCTCGATTGTATTGTATTATTATTTAGTCAACATTTTCTTACCACAATTTCTCCATAATGATTATTAATTTCTGCTGATTCTAAAAACTTACGTAGCAATAGTAACAAAAGTCTGCAAACTGACTACTTCATAGTATAATATATCATACAAAACTAATAAGAAGTATTCAGAAGAACCAAAGGGTATTTATCATCATCAGGTGAACTGTGATGAGCATATGAACTATTCTATGGATGACCTTTAACCTCATTAACACGTGGGAAATCTTATATATAAAAATCTCTTCATGTTGGTAACAATTACCGACGAATAATGTACATGAGATTTGTATCTTCGTTGGATGGTGTCTAAGCAAATCTCTAATAGTGATCCATATTATGGAAAGCCCTTGAAATATTTCGATGACCGCCATTTTATTTCTTCTACGCGTGCTTACAGAGTTCAATACATCTTTGATACGGGGCGCTTCGTTTACCAAACAATTAGGCAATCATTAATCTAAATGTTATTCTTCTATGCTTGCGTTAGATAATAACATCATGCTTGAGGCATAAAAACAACCCTTGTCTTCTATAAACCAACAAGTTGGTGCTTAATTGCGGTTAACCCCTGATAACTTAAAGTCGTTGCGTTTATCAGTTTCATTTTGGTAATAATTTGTATTCTCAAGATCCGGGTCCAACAGTCCTACGTGATATTGGTTTAATGGTAAACAACCTTCATCCCGTAATTGTGGATCTTTATTAACTCTTCCATTAAAGCGTGATATGATCTTACCCGATTTCGATCTAATCAGACTAAAGTATACAGCCTTTCTTTACATTTTCTGCAATGACTTTTTTTTATGGAATAATTTGTTACCTTGAATCAGGGAGCGATTAGCATCAGCAAACAGTTAATTTTGGTTATAAAAGTGACTACAGAAACCTAACTTGTAGCAAACAGGAAATCAATCATTCAATCAATAACAAGCGAAGGTGATGTAATGGAAGAATGGAAGAAACGGACATATCCATGCGGCAAAACCCCCAACCAACACACAAGGCACCACGCCCAACCCACACACCCGGGGCCACTCCAACCCACACACCCGGGGCCACTCCAACCCACACACCAGGCGCCACCACCAACCAACACACCAGGCGCCACCACCAACCAACACACCAGGCGCCACCACCAACCAACACACCAGGCGCCACTCCCAGTCCCCACACCAGGCTCCACCTAATGCTAGTCATACACGTTAACAACTCTCAAGTACATATTGAAAAAGACTTATATTCGGAGAGAGCGTTCTTTCTACATCTGTATAATAGCTAGTTGCATGCGTGAATTTATATTGGAGCCGAGTTCATTCCCCCATTTTTATCGTGCCCCACAAGACACTCCATATTTGTATATACAGCACTACTTTATCAGTTTTCTAGAACCATCCTGGTTGAGCCATTTATGAAACACAAAAATAACTTCAATGACTAAAGGTTACGTTTCACCTTTGTAGCACAACATTGTGTTTGTTTTTCAGCTAACGTTATTACATATTTTCATAAAACGATCATACAAACATTGGAAATGGAACTACAAGAAAGCATCACTATTTTTATCTCAATCATCCATT
The DNA here is from genome assembly GCF_037975245.1 of Apostichopus japonicus. Lineage (NCBI taxonomy): Eukaryota > Metazoa > Echinodermata > Holothuroidea > Aspidochirotida > Stichopodidae > Apostichopus > Apostichopus japonicus. Next base: position 22,537,415 of record NC_092572.1, read on the forward strand.
TAATTTGATTGCAGGCTAATTACGTCAAGGAAATTAATATATAACTACTGCAGATATAGAAATAGATAAGAGGGTGTGATTAATATCACTCGGAAATATGTTCGCCAAACTTCGATTACAAATTCCCGTGTCGGTACACTACCACCCCCGATACTCATAGCTAGTACAGTAACTACTGTTCATGTTCCACAACCGTGCATCAGTAACTGCTGCACTGTGTTCGCAACACGGTAACGTGTGTTACAGGTGGCACAGTAATTACTGCAAAGTTGTTATAAGTTTAAATACGAGTCCGACAGGTGAAAATTTGCAGTAAAACAATATTTTTTTTTAATTGTTTACATTTTTAAAAATTTTAAATGAAAATTAAAAAAAATTTTTTTTTGCAGTAACAAAAAACTTGCAGTAATTACTGTGCCACATGTAACAAATGTTACCGTGTTACGAACGCAGCGCAGTACAGTTACTGATGCACGGTTGTGGAACACGAACAGTAGTTACTGTACTAGCTATGATTATTAGCTGGCACTACACATTAACATTTATTACACTGTAGCAGCGATCCCTGCCGTGCCCTGTACTGATTTCGACATTCAAGATTGGACATCATTTAAAAATACAAAAATTGCGTATACTATTTGATAATTTCGAACTAATCCTGACCTACCGGTTTTTGTCGATTTTCATAGTTTGTCTGTATGTAATAGTCTCAATGAACTGAAATTATAGTATTATTGTTCGTATCATGACGGCTTGAATTATCTCTTTTCACCTTTTTATTTAGGTTCTCTTCAATCACATATTATAATATAAAGAAATACATCTTTTGAACATAAATTAGCATAACAAGGGATCATTGAGGGCGTTCAACACATCGGTATCTGCGTATATATGCATATTTGTATCGTTTAAGATGTTCCCTATTGTTCGTTTTTATTCGTATTACGCAATACAATACTTAAGTCGGTATTCGATATTTCGGTATTCGATACTTCGGTATTTAAATATTTGCTTCAGAATTACGATTTTCAACCATTTCTGTTTCACAACGAAGGTGTTGTACAACCTTAATGGGTACAACGTACTTTCTTTTGGTGATTGCAATATCCAATGCTGTGAAACAATGTCTAATTAATCCTACAAGCAGTTTGGATTATTGGACTTGAGATTTGATTCATATATTTATTGTTTGAAAGTGTAATTGTAGTTTGGGCTTAAATACCAGTGTTTACTATTATTGTCAGTACAGAGAGTCCATTTAAGAGTATATAGTGGATGTGTTTGTCAAGAAGTGGCTATAACATTTCAAAACTGTTAAACTCCTCAAACAAATAAACATATATATAATGATTATAAATAAGAGAGAGTATTAACAGCCAAATGATTATTAATAGCTAGATGTTAATAGCTAGACAGCTAGTAGCTAGGCAGCTAATATCTAGACAGTATGAATAACTAGAGGCGCTAGCTATTCGTTCCAAAGGTGATAATGCAATTGCAATTAAACTGTTGATTTTTATTGATTTATTTTGTTGATTATATATAATGATATAAATGCGTTCAATAACACCAGACAGGCCGTTATTTAGCATAATTTTACGAGGTAAATTGACAGTTGGTTCACTTCGAGGGTTACAAAACGTTGCGCCATTTTATACAAACGGCTGTTTAAATGGTGTCTTATTGCCAGGGTCTTTTCTACCTGTATTCTGCAGTAAGATGATCTATATTTGGTTTTAAAATACCAACACTTTATATTAAACATTTCTCAACTTTCCTTCATGGTCACTCATTTATCGTGAGGACATTTCGGATATTACGGACTTTTCGGAATTTAATATTGGAACATTCTGTTGTATCGCTTTTCTGGAGGAGTTTGTTGTTTCATTAATGCGTTACCGCCTACTCCGGCCGACTCACACTTTGGTGCAGGTAAGTTCAACCCCACCACAGTTGACATTCACGTTTAGTCTGTAAGTAAACGTTTATGAGTTTAATTCTGACAATAATTCCTCCCATCCTAAAAGACATACAAGTAGTCTGTAAGTAAACGTTTACTATAATACTGTTAATAGTTCCTCCCATCCCAGTAAGACATACAAATAGTCTGTACGTAAAAGTTTCAGAGAATAATTATGTTCATAGTTCCTACCATCCCAGTAAAATATACAAATAGTATGTTAGCAAACGTTTAAGAGTATAATTTCTGTTAATAATTCCTCCCATCCCATTAAGACAAACAAGTAGTGTGAGTAAACGTTTCAGAGTATAATTCTGTTAATAGTTCTTCAGATCACACTAAACTCGTTTCAATTTTTTCTTTTCATGTTGCGTTTTCGTCACAATATGCCTCTGATTAGGCGTATCTGTAAGGATATATCTTGTTAAGACCCAAGTATATTATAGGCATTGTCTCTATGTTATGTGGTGTATTCTCATAGTGCGCCCCCAATTTCTTCATTTTCTTTTCGATACTAACTCTTGTAACGGACAGATCCTCGGGCAAGTTTAATTCAGTAGACAAGCGCCCTCGTAACATACATAATCTCAAGATGTGTAATAATGGTTAAAGTAGAAAACATATCTTCTAGCATGTGATCAATCCTGATATCGAAAGTGTCTGTCAGGTAAATAATGGAATCAAATTCATGTCTCGTTTGCTGTATTATTCATTAACTTAAAATATACTTGGAAGCAGTGGCGTAGGAAGGTACTTTTGAGTGGGGGGGGGGGGGGCTGAAGACTGATGGCCGGCCTGGGGGAAGGGTCTATATTTTTCACTGGGGGGGGGGGCTGGCGCCCCAGCCCCCGGTTCCTACGCCCTTGCTTGGAAGCCATATGACCGATGTGCTCTAGTTTCCCTCAATTTGGTCTTCAAATGTGTTTTAATTCTCTAAGTTGATTAATCATGATCGGTAGGTTTGGAAAGCTACTGACCACCCCTTAATATTACAATTAATTCCGCTCTAGGCCGGGAACATCCCAGTGGTCAGAAATGATGCAATCTGTTTTTGGTGGGAACGTTCTCTTAACCAATAGTCTATCAGTATTCAGTGTAGACTACCAGTATTCAGTGTATACTATCAGTATTCTGTGTATAATATCAGTATTCAGTGTATAATATCAGTATTCAGTATAGACTATCTGTATTCAGTGTAGACTATCAGTAGTCAGTGTAGACTATCAATATTCAGTGTATACTACCAGTATTCAGTGTATACTATCAGTATTCAGTGTATACTATTAGTATTCAGTGTATAATATCAGTATTCAGTGTATAATATCAGTATTCAGTGTATACTATCAGTATTCAGTGTATACTATCAGTACTCAGTGTATACTACCAATATTCAGTGTATAATATCAGTATTCAGTGTATACTATCAGTATTCAGTGTATACTATCAGTACTCAGTGTAGACTATCAGTATTCAGTGTATAATATCAGTATTCAGAGTATACCATAAGTATTCAGTGTATACTATCAGTATTCAGTGCATACTATCAGTATTCAGTGTATACTATCAGTATTCAGTGTATACTATCTGTCTATCTGTATACTACCTGTCTTCAGTGTACATTATGCAACAAGTTAACTTACGCACTGAGTATAGAACTTCATATAAAACGACTTTTTGTTGTTAATTCTTCATGGATCCAGTCAGATGTGTCTTTTGAACAACATTTAACCGACTTTACCTAGATTGTGTTTTGACGCAGTACATTTTCCACACAGTAACTATTTGACACTGTACGTATATACGTATCGTGGCATTGGAAGCACTATATACCGGTATGTATAAAAACTCGCTCATGCGAGATTGTGCATCCGGTTATCTATATCGCTAAAAACGCAAGAATGTGTAAAAACCACAGAAGGTCATCATCATTCATTTTTCCTTTCACCAATTCTCACAATCTCACCTGTTTGTATACTCTGCTCTTAACCTGTAATCTCCTCTGCATCCGAAAAGTTTGTTCACCTCGATCGAAACAGACGGTATTCAGTTCACTTTCGCGGTGACTAATGTTATGACGTACGAATGCAATTAAATACGGTCTGACAGTGAAAATGCATAAGCTGGCGCGTTATCGTACATATGCATACGTACGTGCATCGGGTTCTGTGCATGCAAACTACATGTGTGTAGTCAGTTACGAACTTGGATATTAGTTGCTGGTTTCTCTGTGGTTCTGTCATGAAGACTTAACGGATCTCACCAGGAATACAATATTTAATAAATATCAGGTATATTGCCTACATGATGTGCATATGGAGTGCTTTCTTATTTAATTTCAGTGGAGATTTCTCCATCGATTTGAGTCATTAATGACTTATTTAATGAGCTCATCAACATCTCAGTAAGGTAGTATGCTGTGGATGTTGCAAGTGAAATCGAATGCTTAGAAAGGCGAACTAGCAATCACAGAGGAAAAAGCTGGTTTGTTCTGTACTTCAGGTAAGTGTCAAATTTATAATCATATGGTTTCCATTTCTGCAAATTCACTTACTGCATGGCGGTAACGGCAAAGCCAGAGAACAAGCTAATATTATGAAACCGACATACTGACCGAAAGATTAATTAGTCTCCGTAATTTTTAGAGTGGCAATGAATGCACATCTATAGGCTATTAGATGCACCCATATCCACAATACAGAAGGCGTTTATATGCTATGTTATAATAATGCTATTCATTCCAGTGGCACAAATGCGAAACTAACATGAATAGTTGTAATGATACAAAAGGGAAAGCGCTATCCGAATTACACCATTACGTCAATGAACACAGCATATGATTAACAGTGTGATGCACAGCTAATTAATATGTAATAGTAATAGACCTTATCAAGTGTAAACGAAAGTGCCTGAATTAAACTTGCATGTCTCGTATTAGAAGGTCGATAACGAGTTGAATTGACAGTGTATACCGTTTCAATTCGATTCCCTGTGATATAAAGATACTGATATGATAAACAGAAGGACTGAAAAACTGACAACGGCATTGACCAATTTAACTCGATGGACGCCTATTTGGGTCAAGTCTGTACGTGCCACATTCGACACGTCCTTGCCTTGAAGGCATTGAAGACTCGCCACAAACCGCGTGTGGTTATCTCCGTTGCTTGCAAGTGACGTTTTGTTCGTGTCGCTACAAAATGCAGACAGTACAGTAATGAAACGTGATACCTTGTTATCTTTAGCTGGACCTGAGATTTCCATCGCTGTATTGTTTGTATACTGTGCTGTGGGTATTGACCGCAGTGTGTGTATTTTCTGGGTTCGATGGCGGTGTCTAACACTTCTGTTACACCTCATTCGAAACTAGGTCAAATTACCGGCATTAGATGTTTCTTTTTGGATACCATAACGACATACATAACTAGCTTATCTATTCAAATCTTACTTGAAATGGTGGCATAAAAGTCGAAAAATTTGCAACTTTCAACTTTGTTTTTCTCGAAGATATTTTCCGTTGGGAACGAAATAAACCTCGCCCATAATATGAATATTTAAAAGCTACGAACATCATTGGCCAATACGTAACACAGCACCATGCTTGATTTGTGTAGATTGTTTAGATTGTACCAGGGAGCTGTTAGAGTACAGCTCGCTGGTTGTACCAAGTTACCAACTCGACGTTTTGAATCTATTTTTAGCAACGGCTTTTAACTTAACCTGCATCTCTGATTGGTTGAATTCAAACTAGTGGGTTGGGGGAACAGTATGCGATTTTTATTCAATGTGTAATTTGACGGTGGACACTTTTCTCATTATCTGAAAATGTCCTTAATTACTCGCCAATTAACGCTTTTGGCAGGAAAAAACTTGGCTTATATCTTAGTTTGCTGTTTTGTGATTGATATATATAAGAAACTCGATGGACTTGTCAAAAAAGTAGAAAACGGCGACAAAACGCAAAATGCTGCTTTAAGTGCCCGCTCTCTTCTTTTGTGATATCATTGATTTAAAGATCACCTTGATTGGCCCCATTAATAGTACGTCGTAGCTAGGAAAGTTTTGTGATTACGTAATCGACCTGCCGAGGTCGTTAAATGACCTCGTGCTCTACAATTATCCTGTATCGCTTCCTAACACCATTAGGCTCTTTTTGTAAGCACTGAGTGGAAATATGTTCATTTCTACAGTTTATTTAATCATACAGCGTTCACACAAAGCTCCTTATGCAAGAAAACGTATGTGGCAGGCGTTGCAGACTATAATTGGTGAAAAGAGTTCATTTACGGTCAAGGCAGTTCGATTACGTAATCTCAAGAAACTTGTCCATGATAGCGTGTTATAGTTGGGGTCTGTCTATACAGCAGACCTTTTAAGCATTCAGATATTTAATAGCAACGATTTTGGGAAGATTGACAACAAGTCTGGAATGGTTTTAATCTAACCTCATCAAAGTTGTCGGAAGGCAAACATTTTTAGGTCACCAACTATGCTGTAGGCCTATATTCGGGTACATAAATGTCTTCATAATTACAGAGCTGTCAATCGGCCTCGATATTGTTAATATTAAATATGTATATTTTTTGATAAATGGATGTTGTTTCTATTAAATGATACAAAGGCCTACCGATTAAAGGGCGTGAAGACTCGCGCAAAAAGAAAGGTCTAAATGCCGGTAATTTGACCTTGTTTCGAATGATGGTGTAACAGAAGTGTTAGACACCACCATCGATCCCAGATAATACACACACAGCTTGCTACCGTCGTAATTAGACAGTAGTGTACAGTCAGTACATACAGCTGCGGTCAATACCTACAGCACAGCATACAAACGATACAGCGATGGACATCTCGTGTCCAGCTAAAGATACCAATTAAGGTATCACGTTTCATCACTGTCTGCATTTTGTAGCGACACGAACAAAACGTCACTTGCAAGCAACAGAAATTTAACTTTTCAGATGGCCGCACGCGGTTTGGGGCGAGTCTTCAATGCCTTTAAGCTTGGTAAACGTCAATTTAAACTAGTCCAGTGTAAATCTGGAATTAAAGGTTCTAGACAGTTGGTCAAATTACATCCATCAGTCCTAGACTACACTTCCCCATTATCCATGAGTCCTAGACTACACTTCCCCATCATCCATGAGACCTAGACTACACATCCCCATCAGACTACACTTCCCCACCACCATCAGTCCTAGACTATACATCCCCATCATCCATGAGTCGAAGACAACACTTCCCCACCACCACCAGTCCTATATTTCAATGCATTTTGTATTGCATCTTTGCACCCTGTTCTTTTTTTCCCCCATCAGCTTTACAATGGCAGACGACACCTCTGAGGAGGGTCTTTTAGACGCAATAGCCACAAAACAAGAGATAGACACAGGAGTTAATGGAGTAAACGACGGTTACTCGGAAGTATCAAAATCATCAGAAAATCTCGATTCATTAACAGAAGAGACCAATCTGTTACCTGGCAGTAGCCAAGAGACAATTCCTGTGACATCTCAACTAGAACGAACTGAAATACAGAGAGACGTTAGCAACAGTGGAGAAGGAATATGGTTAGCAATGGACTCAGTTCAGTATGCCAGGGAAGAAGAAAGAGAGAAGAGTACGGAAGCAGTGAAAAAGATGGAAGGCAATGAATTGCTCCCGGGACCAGGTGCTAGACCAAAACAAACTCAACCACAGGTTACCATAGGGGGACGAGAAGTCAAATTCATCGACACATTCACCACCTCTGATGGAGAAGTAGATGCAGCTGGAAATGATACTACAAAAGACGAAAATGAATCCGGTAATGGGAGGCATCATGGAGCAGAAACTAGCAAAGACCAACAGCAAGTCACGAACGGCGATTCCCTTGTCACGGTTGTTGAGAGTAAAACCCCTTACGTTGATATACCTTCCGACTTTGATGATCAGTTAAGTCACAGTTCGTCTGTAGCAGGTAGTTTACCAAAGGGAGTCACACCGAGCTCGGTCTTTATCGGAATGGAGGAATGCCGAACCCTTCCGAATTTACCGAAGAGGCCTCCTTTATTACTGGAGTTCAAAGGACTCTCATATAGTGTAAGGGAAGGCAGTTTTTGGCACAAAAATAGAGGTAAGCTACACTTTAAACTGGCTTTTTTGAAGGTCAATCTTACTTCTTTAAGCCTTCAAACTTGCCTTTGAAGCTAGTAACTCCAAATTCTTTAAGCTTTCAAAAATGCTCAATTAATGTGTCTGTTGTTTGGTATTAATCTATGGTACATTTCCAATTACTTTAAGGCAGAGACATGTAGCTTCAGTCATTTCAATTATATATATATTTTATTTGCTTAACTCGTATACCAGTCACTTTGAATAATGGTGTTTAGACCTATTTTGAAGGGTATAAGTTTAACAAATCAAAATGATATCGCAAATCTGCTACCCAGTACTGATGTTATTTCTTAAGTTTTGTCCCATATTGGCATGTTAAACTTGATTTGGTAGCATCAATTATTATTATTAATTATAAAAAGCAGGAATGTCGGGGGGGGGGGGGTTGGGCTGAGCTGGGTGCAGCCATCTTTTCGAGGGTTACCTTTGCAGTAGAGGTTGTTATATCCTTCATTTATATAACTCTGTCTTTCACAGGTATGAAACCGATCCTAAAAGATTTGTCCGGGAAATTTCTGCCAGGAGAACTTATCGCTATCATGGGCCCTTCCGGTGCTGGGAAGAGCTCGTTGATGAACGTTCTTGCAGGTTACAGGTTAGTCGTTTGTTTCTGTGCATCATGATTGTAGTCATTTAGCGAAAATTAAACAAGTATTTCAAAAGGGCGGGGGTTGGTGAGGGGGGGGGGGGAAGGAAGGGTTCTACATTGTCCTGACGTAAAGGAAAGATTTTATTTAGAAGGGGTTTGGCCCTGGGGCTTTTAACCGACACCTGTGTAGTGAAGTTTCGACTGTTTATAGAAAGTTTGAGGCAAAAAGTCGAAACTTTGACCCATCATAGGGTATATGAAAAAGAAAACCTCCATATGCCATGCATAGCCATGCTTGTTGTTTCAGGTGGTACCGATATGCCATATGCATCATTAGTTTCCATGTAACCTTGTACCAACCAACACCATGTGTTCCTATACTGTCCATGTAACCAAACACCAGTCATACATATGACACCATTTCATCTTACTGCCTATATAACCTTCAACCAGATAAACAAACGACACCACTATAATCATTAGTTTCCATGTAACCTTGTACCAACCAACACCATGTGTTCCTATACTGCTCATGTAACCTTACACCAGTCATATACATGACACCATTTAATCATACTGCCTATATAACCTTTAACCAGAGAAACAAACGACACCACTATAATCATTAGTATCCAGGTAACCTTGTACCAACCAACACCATGTGTTCCTATACTGTTCATGTCACCTTACAACAATCATATATTTGACAACATGTAATACTAATGTGCAATCGTTATCTTGAATAAACTGAATGTTAAATATTAATTGGTTGCAACAATACATGAAACAAACTTGTTTCATTTCTACTTACAGATCAGGCAGTATGAAAGGTAAAATATTGGTCAATGGGCAGGATCGAGATTTGAGCCTTTTTAGGAAACTATCCTGTTACATAATGCAAGACAGTCACCTGCTTCCACAGTTAACAGTGATGGAGGCCATGATGATATCAGCTAATCTGAAGCTGCCTAGTACTAACAGTCACAAGGAGAAAAAGATGCTGGTAGGTACATAATGTGTACACTCGGAAACCAGTACAAGCGTACAGTATCATAAAACATACGTATACCATAACTGCACAGCGCAATGCGCGTCTTTTGTACGTATAGTGCAAGCGCCTTACCAGCCTTCGTGGTGCGAGGTTTATGCCACCATCCCTACGGCTCTGTATATAAAAGGCCTAACTACATCAAATATTTACAACTACATAATTAGGGTGTGTGTGGGTAGGTACACGCATGTATCTCATCTCTATTTTTATTTGACCCGCATAGAGGCTTGGTGCGTTTTTATTAAGGACATCAAATAGGTTCCCAAAATTGACTCCCGGAAATTTGACTGAATCAAAGTTAACTTCTTCAGAGATCTCTCGTTTGTCAAAATGAGGAAAACCACATGAGATCACATTCTTGCTATAGAAACCTATATCTTATATCATATATTATAGCTATTTCAGCTGTTAATGGTTCTTATGTTAAGGTTATTTCATCCGTACAGTAGTTGTCACCTAAAGTTAGTGTCGCCTCACCCTCCCAGGCTATCCCTCCCACTGTTGTAAGGTCTTCTTAGATCAGGGAAATATCAAAACATCTTTTAAAAAAAGTAACGGAATAGTGGTGATGATGATCACTATTACGATGATTTGACGACGATGATTTCATATCCACAATGACAAAATTAACCTCTCGAGGCGGCAACATTGATAATTTATATGATATATAAATTATATACATAAAATCAATGATATCGGTTGTGGTATATCGGTTTTATTGCGCTCATAAAGTGCTGATTCTAATGCTATCTATGCAAGGCAAGGAACAGGTTCAGTATGTGCGTGAGATGGGCAAAAGCTCAAGAGGTAGCGCCCACTTTGATTTGATTTGCAGGGGGGAAAAACCCACACTTACAATTTAGTTATTAAAAATGGTTTCCTCTAATTTATTTGAAAGGGGCATACAGTTTCCGTCACCTCTTGTCTTTGGTCATCAACAATCGCACTGAGTATTATTTACAATGCTGTACTACGTATAATGTCTACTTTCAGGTTGAAGAGATACTGAGTCTTCTTGGACTTAGTGACTGCTCACAGACGCAAACATACTACATTTCAGGCGGTCAGAGTAAGAGGCTGGCTATTGCCCAAGAATTGGTCAGCAACCCACCGATGTTATTTTTTGATGAACCAACAAGGTAAGATCAGTATGGTCAATAGGTAAACAACTGACCTCGGCTAGTGGCGACCCATAAGAATGTTATAGGCTTAACATCAACTATAATATAAACTCCTTTGTTGTGATTGGTGAATTAATAAACTGATAATTGACTGATTTGATTTGATTCACTGAACGGTAAATAAACAACAATACATAAGATCAGTTTGGAAAGCGTGCTATGGACTATGAATTCACATACACAATTTACTATGTAAAACACAAGTAACATTATGGATGTATAATAGTTAGTATGGCAACACCATAAACATAAATGAGGTATCTCATTCCGAACGAATAAATTAGAAAAACCTAAAGGTAATAGATTGTTGAAGAAGCGATAGGTGAAGGTTGCACTATTAATTTTGATTATGTCTTTTAATTTTAACAAGTTAAGGGACTTAAAAAGTGCACTGGTGTGTTCGCGTAGTGCAGAATACGTAGTTTTCTGATAGCTCGTTTTTGGAGAACAAATAACTTTCTTAAAGCGGAGTTACTAGTGCCTGACCAATCAAGATTACAGTAGCAGAGATGGGGATGAACAAGAGTTAGATAAATAGTACGAAGAATATGTTTCGGCAATATCTATTTAAGTATACCGATTATTCCAACACCCTTAGCAACTTGTGAACACAGATAAGAAGTATGTTCATGCCAATTAAGCTTTGAGTCAATAAGAACACCAAGAAATAGAGCGTATAGACGTACACCCATATAGGTAGATCATATTAACAAAACAATGTTAGTCAATGTATTGTATTGTCATTAGGGATGCATTTCATATATAATCACATCCATATAAAGGGCATATTGTTGTACTCTAACACGTGCAATGTATTCATTTCAGTGCTGATGTACATATGACATTGTACAGGGCAATCACGTGTTTAAAGCATGATTCTTATATTGTTACGTTACGTCCGAATCTAATCACAGTGCATGGTGAACAGTGACATTCACGGCTGCAGTAAACACACATTCATTTCAGTGCTGCTGTACACATGGCATCGTACAGGGCAATCACATGTTTAAAGCATGGCTCGTATATTGTTACGTTACGTCCGAATCTAATTACAGTGCATGGTGAACAGTGACATTCACGGCTGCAGTAAACACACACTTGTCTTCAATCTACTACTGCAGCTGTCTTGTGAGTGTATTTTTTACAATTTTGATCCAATTTCGCTGTCGCTAATGATATTACGCATCTGACACTTGCATAGATTAATAGGATATTGAACTGCTCAACGCGGAATTCCTACAGAGGATTGTAACCAAGGAGTCACGCCGCGCACTGCCAAAATGAGCGTCGAACTATACTACGGGTGTCAAGTTTATACAAATGACATTTCTTAACAACCTCGTGAAAGTAATTGACGGGGGAGAGAACAAGGTAGAGTACAAAGAGGGAACTCAAAGGAATTACTTTACTCGTATATGAAGGGGATTAAAGGAGAGTTGTCTTCTTATAATGTCAGAGTCAAAGGAAACAAAAGAAGAAAAAAATGAGTACTGGTAATATTGTTTATGAAGATAATCCGGTTTTCAACCTTTAAGACACTGGTATTCTGAATCGCTGGAATGCTCCTTTAAGTCTAACTTAATAATGAAGTCGGAGCCTTAGTGAAGACCTATATGTTAGTGTTAAACCCTTGTGTTATAAATTCTAAGACCTCAACGTGTTCTTTTATCATTATAGGAAATCAAAATTGTAATTGACAAATTTATAACGCGTTGTAAACCAGTTATTCGAGGCCATAAAAGTTCAAAGTATAAGTGTTACATCCGAGGAACTGATTTTTAACGGTCTAACCATATAAAAATGAATTTGTTTCGAAGTTGATCTTTTCGTGGAATAATGCAGGGACAGATAACCGACTTTTTTTCTTAAAGAGAAACATCTTCCAACATTGTTAATTGAGATTGCCCATTTCAACATCTGGAACCGAACTCGAGATATGGTTGACTTAATATAACCTATTTGATTGATTAAGTCTTGCTCGATTCTTACCAAGAGTGATGTATCACAGTATAGAAGGTCCGTTGTGTCATCACGCTGTGTGTTCTCAAGCTTGGTCTTCTTGAAAGCTTATACTTTCCTATTATAATCATTAAAATGTTGTATTTATCCTTGAAATATGAAACTTCTGAAAAATTTGCTTAAGCTGACAATGTTCTCTGTATTTGAATTACATCAATATCGATATTGCAATATTTATGTATGAATATATAAATACGCATTTGCTCTGTGTGGAAAAGGGAGTTAAAATTGTACAGGTGATAACATTCAGCTCAATTGCGATGACGACGTACTACACTCTGGAATCACCAGATCAGTCAACAATTATGATTAATTAAGAAGGGAAACAAATCATGTTTTCGTCTTTCAGAGGAGTGTTGTCATCAACTGCATTCAGGGGATTGTTTCAACGAGTAAATGATTATCGTGTCCTTGACACCCTCTGACGTAGGAAACGATTGTAACTGGAAGTGGTTTGTGCAGCAATAAAGCTATGACTAAACGCTGAACGAAAATTACCTACAGTTAAAAAGTGTCGTCATTTGTCATACAAACTTAACTACTACCTATACTAATTAATATCGATCGACTTCTTAACTAATTTAGTTATAAACGTTTACTTAAACCGTAAGGCGGTTACTTGTTATCGCTTAGTTCATTACTTATTTGTATGTATGTATGTATGTATTTTAGATCCTCCTTCAAGCAGGAACTCGCGAAGAAGCCATCATTGGCTTACTAAAGCCGCTAGCTGACCGAAGTCAGTCTCTTGGGTTCATTTTTCAGTATAATGTATAGGTAACGTTCTATTCTCTTGTAAGGGTTCGTGATTTACAGTTGTGTTAGTCCAGGGTTGTCCAACCTACGGCCCCCGGGCCACAGTCCGGCCCTCCGCAGGGTTGCGTCCGGCCCGCCAGAGATGTTCTACGGTGCGAAATTTTAGTGAGCAGATCTATTGATAACAAGTTTAAGCTATATAATCAATCATTCGAACCTTCTGGGTCCAAAAAAACTGCATACAGGTCAGTTTGCGTGACACTCTCTCAGCGGAGGGGGGGGGGGGTGGCTGGACTTTATTCATGTTTTATCAGGAAGGAAAATAAGTCAGTGCGCTCCTCGCGCAGTGCTCACATTTTTGTTCCCTTGGGCTTCGGGCGAAAAAATCGAGCGTAGGGTTCATGCGGCCCCCATCCTCCATCATTATCATTCCATGTGGCCCTCCTCTGCAAAAGGTTGGACAACCCTGTGTTAGTCTGACAGGGCTGTTTCGGTTGTAACTGATAATTCAATACACATTATGAGCATTGACACAAGTAATTTTTTATCAAAGGGTAGAACGTTAACTTATTCCATTTGGACAATAGGTGCAACAATTCTGTCTCGAGCTTTTCAATCTCCCATTGGAAAGAATGATCGCACTGTCAACCATGTAATATCATCACACGGCTGTGTGAACCTACACAAACTTCACACATAATTACAAAGATCTTTACAAGATCCTCACCAATTGAAAGACGTACCAATCCAACCGATGTTCTTACACTGTGTCAGTTACTAAGCTCACACTCTCTGGGTTATAACTGTGCCAGTTACTTAGCTCACACTCTCTGGGTTATTACTGTGTCAGTGACTAAGCACATACTCTCAACGTGTTACAACGCTGTAGTTATGTTTGTTGTAATCGTTGAATGTCTTCGATCGTGCTGAGCAAGAAACCAATAATACACAATATACGAAGGTCATTGATAATTATGTTGCCAAATAACTAGCTGTGATGAGAATGAAAGATTCCCTTCAAGCAATAGGGTTTTGAGGGTGAAATGGAGATTCATTCAGATTCGAGTAATGTAGAAGGGCCCATTCATAATTGAAATCATTCGTTAACGCAAATAATATCATGTTTCGAACCTAAACAAGTTAAATAATGTCTCGTCGCACAGTTGAATTTTCCGAAGGTTATATATACATACATACATACATACATACATACATACATAGATAGACATATACAAAGACATACTGTACATAGACATCTTGCATATCGATCATTTTTCTTTATGTCATCAATGGAAAAAGGAAGGAAGCTGGGAGTCGGACTAATATGCTTCAGTTTATACAACGATGTTAAGGTATATAGATATATAAGGTTGTGTTAAGGTATATAGGACGTTAAAATCTCTCATCACGACATTTAATTAGAATATCTTTCATTCCAACTCATATACACGTTTGCCCTTGATTAATATTGCTCTGCTCATATTTGTATCGATCTAGATATAAGGGAAATGGATTAACTTCACGTACTGTATACGAGTCCGATCAATGTAATATATCTTTATTTGTACAGTGGTCAGTAGCCAACTTACAGTGTGTGTCATATCAATGTTATTTGTATATTAAATGTTTACATTGATCTAGATAAGGGGAAACGTAGATTACCTTAGCGTACGGTACGAATCCGATCAATGTAATTTACATCTTTATTTGTACAGTCGTCAGTGGCCAACTTACAGTGCGTGCCATATCAATGTAATTTGTATATTAATGCTTTACTTGATCTAGATAAGGGGAACGGAGATTACCTTCACTTACGGTACGGGTCCGATCAATGTAACTTACATCTTTATTTTTACAGTGGTCTTGACAGTTCGTCAAGTTTCCAGTGTCTCTCACTTCTCAAATCCCTGGCTAGAGGAGGGCGCACTGTAATTTGCACCATTCACCAACCAAGTGCAAGACTGTTCGAGATGTTTGATAAGGTAAATTGATATACTTCACTTAGTTATAGCTTATAATGCAATAAGATAAACTCAAATTATTTATGAAAAAATACTGGAAAAAATCAGATTTAAGGAGAAACAATCAATTGGAGCAATCAATCACGAAAATCTAAATAAGGTAAAGGAATGACTCGAGGGCCATTGATTTACATGAATTACTTATCAATTAACAGTATCAACAAACGCCAGAAAATATCTCTGACGAATTTCTTACGTAGGATATAGAGATAAAGTAACCTACAACATACAAAAAATGATACAGTTAGATCTGTACTTGTTGCTGATATAACGATCAAATTATTATTAACATATTTATACCATAATGAATGAGTTATCTCGTCCAAGCTCATCTCGCCAACCCATTGCCCATCCCGGCCCTCGTTCACTGTCCCTCGTTCCCCGTGGCCCGCCCCCGTCCCTCGATCCCTCTGTGGATTCCTCGTTCCCTCCACCCCGTCATTCGTCCCGGTCTCTCGTTCCCCGTCACTCGTTCCAATCAAGCAGTCCCCGCCATTCTTACCCGCCCTCCGCATTTCCTGGAAATCAATGGGAAATCAAACTGGTGACGTCAATGGTTATACGATAGATCTCAAAGAATGCCGTACTTGCCTTTCAACGTTCACATTTGACTGAGTTTGGAGAATAAGTTGATGATCTATTATCCTTCTTTGCAGCTTTACATTCTTGGTGAAGGTAAATGTATCTACCAGGGAACCGTGGCTGGTTTGGTACCGTATCTAAAATCAATGCACTTCATTTGTCCGCCTTACCATAATCCAGCCGACTTTGGTGAGTAGTACAGTACCGATACTGTTTTCATTTATTTTCTAATCAGACGTTCATAATTTAAGACCTAAAAAGGAACCTTTCATGAGTCTCTCAACAGCGGGGTTGTAAGAGCTAGATAGTATCACCATGGAGGTGAGGAAGGTCTTTAACAGTTCTCAAATGACAAACAATGTCATGTACAGTACACTACAGTAAAGTGCAGTGCAGTACACCACAGTTAAGTGCAGTGCAGTACACCGCAGTAAAGTGTAGTGCAGTACATTACAGTAAAGTGCATTACAGTACACCTAAGTAAAGTGTAGTGCAGTACAGTAGGCTACACCACAGTACAGTGTAGTTCAGTACAGTTAGTGCTAAGTCTTTGATGCTATCATTTCACTTACACCAGATATGTTATATCGAAAATAAAGAAATGAAAACAGTTCTCTCTTGTTTCATTCGAAGATTTTACTGTTTACTTGATCGTTCTGGAAGCTGACATTCTGAAATCGTTGCTGTTTCGCTCCCTTACCGAAATCCCAGATCTGGGCCAGATATAAAAATCCAGATCTGGCCCAGATTAGGAATTTCAATCTGGGCCAGATCTGCTGCAGATCTGGAATTTATATCTGGCCAGATAAAAAATTGGGCAGATATAACTTGATATAAAATAAAGTTTTATATGGCCCATATAAAATTTGATCTGGTTAAATTTTATTGCATCCATATCTGGGCCAGATAAAACTTTATCTGGCTGATATGAAGAAAATCCAGATAAAGTTTTATATGGCCCATATAAAATTTGATCTGGTTAAATTTTATTGCATCGATATCTGGGCCAGATAAAACTTTATCTGGTTGATATAAAGAAAATCCAGATAAAGTTTTATATGGCCCATATAAAATTTGATCTGGCTAAATGTTATTGCATCGATATCTGGGCCAGATAAAACTTTATCTGGTTGATATAAAGAAAATCCAGATAAACTTTTATATGACCAATATAAAAAAATATATCTGGCTAAAATGTCAATCAAATAGGAAATAAATGGCCAAAACTGGACTAGCATTGATATTAACTTTCCAGCGTGATCAGTTATCTCTGTTCTGGTACGGAGACCCATACAGAGAGCAAGACACACACAAAATATAAACACAGCTGTGTTCTAGAACTCAACTGGATTGGAACAAAGTGGAAATATGTAATGTGCAAGCTCCTTGCTGTTACCTAATCCGACTGCTATGGTCATAAAATGACCGCTGTTCCAAAATAATACATGAAGGTTGAGTTCTTTATTCTTCTGTGGTCCTGTAGATGTTGATACTAAATTGCGTTGTGCTATTCTTTTATTTAATATATTTGCTTTAATAAATAAGTTCCAGGAGGGCGATATATGTATATATATGTTCCATTCAGTATCGAAGTTCAGTCCCAAAGTATATTCCTTGTTGCCATCCGTTCCAAAAACTTCTTCCTTACTTCTGACTGTTCAGTTCACTATAAAAACCTTTGCCAATGTCCTGACATCAATAGGATATTATTTATGAATCTCCATCACCTTTTCTTAATGTACCAATCCTTTCTGTTAAACTTCCTTCTGCTCTTTACTCCTACCATGTGGACACTAGTGTACACATAGCTCCCTTTCCTATCTCACTCCTAGAGTATCAAAACACATATGTCCATTGTTCAAAAGTGGCCTTCACACTTAATCAACCTCTGAGTCATCCTGTTTCAAGCTAAGACCCCGTGGTTGCCTAGCAACCCAGATAGAGATTGTTATTCCCCCTTTGACTTAGTGTATACACTGTAAGTGATTTACTATTGAAATATATATGCAAAGTGCAGTACCACAATATAGTGCAATGTAAATCTCTATGAAAATACACTATGTAAGAGCATACAGTCTTAAAGTTTTATCTGTCAATATAAAGTCAAGTATAACTGGATAAACATGATGTATATCCAGTTATCTGCATATCTGGATTGACTCTATATCCAGTCATATTTGGCTTCATATGGCCAGTTAAATCTTTATCTGCATATCTGGATTGACTCTTTATCCAGTCATATCTGGCTTTATATGGCCAGATAAAACTCTCTGCATATCTGGATTGGCTCTATATCCAGTTATATCTGGCTTTATATGGCCAGATAAAACTGTATCTGCATATCTGGATGGACTCTATATCCAGTTATATCTGGCTTTATATGGCCAGATAAAACTTGACCTGCATATCTGGATTGGCTCTATATCCAGTTATATCTGGCTTTATATGGCCAGATAAAACTTGATCTGCATATCTGGATTGACTCTATATCCAGTTATATCTGGCTTTATATGGCCAGATAAAACTTTATCTGCATATCTGGATTGGCTCTATATCCAGTTATATCTGGCTTTATATGGCCAGATAAAACTTGATCTGCATATCTGGATTGGCTCTATATCCAGTTATACCTGGCTTTATATGGCCAGATAAAACTTGATCTGCATATCTGGATGGGCTCTATATCCAGTTATATCTGGCTTTATATGGCCAGATAAAACTTTATCTGCATATCTGGATTGGCTCTATATCCAGTTATATCTGGCTTTATATGGCCAGATAAAACTTGATCTGCATATCTGGCTTGGCTCTATATCCAGTTATATCTGGCTTTATATGGCCAGATAAAACTTGATCTGCATATCTGGATTGGCTCTATATCCAGTTATATCTGGCTTTATATGGCCAGATAAAACTTGATCTGCATATCTGGATGGGCTCTATATCCAGTTATATCTGGCTTTATATGGCCAGATAAAACTTGATCTGCATATCTGGATGGGCTCTACATCCAGTTATATCTGGCTTTATATGGCCAGATGAAACTTGATCTGCATATCTGAATGGGCTCTATATCCAGTTATATCTGGCTTTATATGGCCAGATAAAACTTGATCTGCATATCTGGATCGGCTCTATATCCAGTTATATCTGGCTTTATATGGCCAGATAAAACTTGATCTGCATATCTGGATCGACTCTATATCCAGTTATATCTGGCTTTATATGGCCAGATAAAACTTTATCTGCATATCTGGA
Organism: Apostichopus japonicus; assembly: GCF_037975245.1. Classification (NCBI taxonomy): domain Eukaryota; kingdom Metazoa; phylum Echinodermata; class Holothuroidea; order Aspidochirotida; family Stichopodidae; genus Apostichopus; species Apostichopus japonicus. The sequence continues at coordinate 22,556,985 of NC_092572.1, forward strand.
TTGACTCTATATCCAGTTATATCTGGCTTTATATGGCCAGATAAAACTTGATCTGGCCAGATTAAACCAGATTTAAAGCCAGATCTGGCATTTCGGTAAGGGGCTCATATCATGATTTTCTCCCATTTTGTTATAATTCACAGTAATCGAGTTGGCCTGTGGTGAATATGGTAACGTATTGCCAATTTTGACAAAATCGTACAGAGAAGGCAAATGCGAAGAATACAGTAAACTACAAAGTGACTTTAATAGCTTAAGCAGTAGCCACAGTCTGAGCATCGCATTGGGGGACTTCCCTACGGCCTCATCAAACGGTCACTCACCTAATGCCACCTTCAAAAACGGCACGTCAAAGTCCGTTACTGTTTATTCAGATGGCTCTGGTAAATCACAGACTGTAGTTAAGGTTAGTCTTGATTGATTTTCATTTGCAGTAAGGAACCAAAAATAATAATGTTATCCTTCTCAATGGGCTGCATATAGCTATCAATATACATACCTCTTACTTTACCAGTCATATCTTGTTTAACCAAATACTATGTGGCTAGAATTCTTAACATGATGCAGTCAAAATATGCTAGCCAAAGTAAAACAAAAAGCTTTGTAAATAGTACACATATCGTGCAAGAACGTAAAGTGGAACGTTTGTGAAATCCTTGCAATATCCTTTCTAAGAAATTGATTATAAACGCAACCTTCATAATGGGTTGATTTAGTCAATTTAAATATTTGAATTTCATACTATTTTTCTGTTCTTTTCATTTATTTCTTTTAACCCCAAACCATTAAGCGTAGCAAATGAAAAAAAAAAGGTTGTTTGTAATGTTACCTCTAACGCAGAAACGAATATCCTTGATAAAGACCATCAACGAACGATGGCGTTGTGTGTTCACGTTTACTATCAACTTCCTTTGTATAGGATAATTGATCAATACATTGATACAGTGCATCAATACAATGTATTAAAACCTTACAATGTACCACTCGATACCTTAGTTAGGCGTATCTAACAGTCAACGTACGTTACCGCTTTTGAGATCCCCATAAACTAATTACATATTGATTTTTTTCCCCATTAGAACGAGACCTGGATGCATGATACCCGGTTTGCAACGAACCTGTTTGTGCAGTTTTGGATTCTTTTCAAGAGAGCCTTTATTGTATTTTTTAGAGACCAGGTGCGCAAATATGTTTTTTTTTAAATAATTGTATACTGTGATATAGGCTACATGTATTTTTGAGTGTCGATCTGCGTATAATTTGTGTATAATATGTCCTTTCGTCCTAACTAATTTATATATTTATAAGTCACTGAGCTTCCCATTGTACATTGTTGTGTGCACTGTCCATTTGTAGTACACACAGTGACAGCCATTATTCCCTTAGTATAAAATACTGAATTGAATTCCCCTATGAATAGTTCTCCGTTGTAGTATCGTATCATGCAGTTACCTCCAATTGATATGCGTACATAGTTCGCTCGTATATACCTAAATTATTTTCCAAACCGTGTCTATATCTGTTTTATTTCAGTAAGATACTAATTGATCGATTTGATTTCTAATCGTTCACAGACACTGACGCACATTCGGTTTTCAGCTCCAATCTTTATCGGTATTCTGATTGGCCTTCTCTACTTGAAGATTGGTGAAGATGCTAGCAAAGCTTTCAATAATGCCGGATTCATCTTCCTCTGTCTGATGTTTCTAATGTTTGCTGCAATGATGCCCACCGTATTATCATGTGAGTAATACAGTGTTTGCTGCTATGATGCCCACAGTATTATCATGTAAGTAATACAGTGTTTGCTGCTATGATGCCCACGGTATTATCATGTGAGTAATACAGTGTTTGCTGCTATGATGCCCACAGTATTATCATGTGAGTAATACAGTGTTTGCTGCTATGATGCCCACCGTATTATCATGTGAGTAATACAGTGTTTGCTGCAATGATGCCCACAGTATTATCATGTGAGTAATACAGTGTTTGCTGCTATGATGCCCACCGTATTATCATGTAATAGTGTTTGCTGCTATGATGCCCACCGTATTATCATGTGAGTAATACAGTGTTTGCTGCTATGATGCCCACAGTATTATCATGTGAGTAATACAGTGTTTGCTGCTATGATGCCCACGGTATTATCATGTGAGTAATACAGTTTTTACTGCTATGATGCCCACGGTATTATCATGTGAGTAATACAGAGTCTGCTGCTATGATGCCCAAGGTAATATCATGTTTTGCCATAATGCCCATAGTGCTATGGTGAGGGCAATGTTGTTAAGTTTGTTGCTATGATTACTGTGTAGTGCTTTCAGAAAAGTAATGTTGTTTAGTTTGTTTCTATGATACACATAGTGCTCTCATGAGAGGAATGCTCTTATGATTGCTATGGTGATGCTTATATTAAATATCTTGAGACTATTTTTATAACGACCACATGATTTTCGCGTGAGCAATGCTCTTGCGTTTGCTCCTATGATGCGCAACGTATTGTCGTGAGAGTAATAGTCTTGTTTTCTAATGTGATCCCCACATACTACTATCGTGTGAGTAACATTTGTTAAGTTTGTACTTATTCACCCAAATTTCATTGTGTAAGCAGTATACTCGACACGTGTTTATGTTTTGATGCCCATGTATCACGTGACTTTAAACAGTATGTGTTTCTGAGAATAGTTTAGTTTTATAACATCCATAGCATTATCACTTGTGTATTACATGTATGATATTGCTGCTCTGACGTACAAAGTACTATCAGGTGAATACTTCATGATTATAGTAATCAACAGTCCCAGCTGTACAACACCAGCTGTAAAAAGTGAATATACATTTATATCGCTCAGGGAAACAATGTTCATCGATTAAAGTATAATTTCTCTTCGGTTGAGGAGCAAATTATGTGTGTTACCATCGGAATGTTAATTACCTCAATAATTAAAATGCTTTTATATCCAATGTTAATGATCGAAAGTTTCCTAAAGGACGACTAATTTCTCTTTTCTCAAGTTCCATTGGAGATGAACGTTTTGGTTCGCGAACATATCAACTATTGGTACAGTCTGAAGGCTTACTACATCGCAAAGACAATGTCTGACTTTCCATTCCAGGTAGGGTGTACTCTATATTCAAGAACTAGTGTTTGCTGTAATTTTGTGTAACACGTACGTCGTAAGCAACGTTGATATGTTTAATGGTGCTCTACAGTAGCTAGGGTTAGGAATAACTAGGTATTGAATGTATTCTTTGAAATATCTCTTGAAGATATGATATCTCTGGGTCAATTCATACCAAATCAACCTTAAATTTGGCAAATTCCCAGGCAACAGTCTCAGCTTCGGCCATTATTGATATGAGTCCAGGGTATATGGTGAGATAAGGATCAAGTTGTTTGGTTACGAGTCCAGGATATAAGGTGAGAGTGGATCAAGTTATTTGGTTACGATACCAGGATATAAGGTGAGAGTGGATCAAGTTATTTGGTTACGAGTCCAGGATATAAGGTGAGATTGGACTAAGTTGTTTGATTATGAGTTCAGGATATAAGGTGAGAGTAGATCAAGTTATTTGGTTACGATACCAGGATATAAGGTGAGAGTGGATCAAGTTATTTGGTTACGAGTCCAGGATATAAGGTGAGATTGGACTAAGTTGTTTGATTATGAGTTCAGGATATAAGGTGAGAGTAGATCAAGTTATTTGGTTACGATACCAGGATATAAGGTGAGAGTGGATCAAGTTGTTTGGTTACGAGTCCAGGATATAAGGTGAGAGTGGATCAAGTTATTTGGTTACGATACCAGGATATAAGGTGAGAGTGGATCAAGTTGTTTGGTTACGAGTCCAGGATATAAGGTGAGATTGGACTAAGTTGTTTGATTATGAGTTCAGGATATAAGGTGAGAGTAGATGAAGTTGTTTGGTTACGAGTCCAGGCTTTATCTTGGATGACATTTATCACTGTTGTTTCTACAGGTAGCAATTCCTGTGGTGTACTGTACTATAGCATATTGGATGACTGGCCAGCCACCAGAGGCCGATCGCTTCCTCATATTCATTGGAATATCAATCATCACAGCGATGATTTCTCAGTCTGTTGGACTCTTGATAGGTGCTTCTACATCAATGGAGGTAACAACTCTATAGGAAGAGGAGGGAGACGGGGAGTGAACAGAGAAGGGAATGAAGGGAGTGGGAAATGGGAGAGGAAGAAATGGGAGGGAGATGGGAGAGTGAGAAAGGATACATGAGCCAGGAGATGGAGAAGCGCAAGGGAGATGGGTGGGTATGGTTGAGAGAGTGCGACTGTTTAACGTAGAATTCAGCGTGTTCATAGCCCGATACATAATATTGAAGTAGAGGTATACCTAACGCCCGTGAGCTCTGTTTTGCATCCCTATCAATGTTATTGACGGAGCTAAGCAGATATTTTATAAATGTTAATGTTTGTGCAAAATGCATTCCTTTAGCCATACACAATGAACTGAATAAAGGATATGCATAGTAAATGTTAGCCATACAAAATAAACTAAATAAGGGATTTGCATATGAACTTTTAGCCATACACAATGAACTAAATAAGGGATATGCATATGAACTTTTAGCCATACACAATGAACTGATTAAGGCATATGCATATGAACTTTTAGCCATACACAATGAACTGAATACGGGATATGCATATGAACTTTTAGCCATACACAATGAACTGAATAAAGGATATGCATATGAACTTTTAGCCATACACAATGGACTGAATAAAGGATATGCATATTAACCTTAAGCCATACAAAATAAACTGAATATGGGATTTGCATATGAACTTTTAGCCATACACAATGAACTGAATAAGGGATATGCATATGAACCTTTAGCCATGCACAATGAAGTGAATAAGGGATATACATATGAACTTTTAGCCATACAAAATAAACTGAATAAGGGATATGCATATGAACGTTTAGCCATACACAATGAACTGAATAAGGGATATGCAAATCAACTTTTAGCCAGACCATCAAACAATGTCAATCTGCCATTTCTTGTCAGTAGAAATTTGCCGTCCTTTAGGAACTAAAACGTAATACGCTACCACTCACTAAGTTCACCAAAGCGTATCAAAGCACTATGGTTTTAACAGTTTATTCCGAGCGTTACAGTAAAGAGATCAATAATGAAATAGCAAGTTATGTAACATTTGTGTTTGTCACAATTATTTGTTCATACAGGTGGCGGTTTTCCTTGGACCTATAACAAGCCTACCTCTTCTTCTTTTCTCTGGATTCTTTGTGACAATTCCCACCATGCCTTGGTACCTGAGGTGGATATCGTACATATCATTTGTCAGGTACAGTTTCGAGAGTGCTATGGTAACCATTTACGGTCTGGAACGGGGTGAACTTAACTGTTCGGAGCCAGAACCAGAAAAATGCATATTTAAAACAGGACAGGACGTTTTGACTAATCTTGACATGGATAAGGATCGCCTGGGCATTGATTTGGCCATTCTGGCTGGATTTTTTATCATTACTCGAGTTCTCTGCTATTTCTTGCTCAGGTGGAAGGTTAAGAGCCACATTTGAAGGAACGAAAGAGACAATGTATCGTTCGAAGGTGAGACGCTGTAAGTACAGACATGATAATATTATATGTATATACAAGCTAGTATTGGCATGTTGCTATGTATTTCTGCAGATATTAAATGTTAAATAATATAATTATGTTTATATGAGTCTCATAGTCGTCTACTAAACATATTGCTATCTACATTATACAAACGCAGCGTTCATTGCTGTGGAATGGTGTTTATAGTAATGATGAACCTTAACATCAGACGTGTATAATGCTTTTGATAGAACTCAATGTCATTTTAAGTTTACTCACGTAGGAACATTTATGCAACTGTTTGCAGAAAGTTTCGATTCATTTTATTGGACTGTTTCTGTTAGACAGGGTTCGAATGCCATATCTTGCCACGAATCTGAAATGATGAATATGAATGAACCCCTAACAGAAATCGAGAAGAAAGAAAACAAGAACATGATAATGTAACTATGACGATATCAAAATACCAGGATGAAGACTGTTGCTGCTGACAACGTTTTAACTCGTTTGGGATTTTGATAATGTTGATAGTATACACAGACTAATATTGATAACTTTGGATATATCATGCAAATAGAAACTACTTTTAGCACATGTTTGGACCAGTTTGTTAAGCATTCTGGTAAAACGTCAACGTATCGTACTCGCTTATGGAACGCCATTTTAACATTTATTCAATAATTGCAGATGTATCCTATTCATTTCCAGATATCTCTAATTCATTTTTAGATATCTCTAATTCATTTCCAGATATCTCTTATTCGAATTCTTGATAACTCTAATTCGATTTTGGATACCTCTTATCCGAATTCTTGATATCTTGAAATCAATTTTGGATATCTCGAATTCTTTTCTTGATATCTCGAATTCATTTTTGGATATCTCGAAATCAATCCGAGATATTTCGAATTCAATTTTGGATATCTCGAATTCAATTCGAGATATCTTAAATAATGTTTCTTTTTTTGATATCTTTAAGTTTCTTGATAGCTTAAAATCAATTTGAGATATCTTAAATAAAATTCAAGATATCGAAATGCAATTTCTGATATCTCAAATTGAATTGAAGATATCTTCAATAATTCGAGGTATCTTTAATTTAATTCGAGATATCTGAAATTAATTGAAGATATCTCTAATTATTGACTGTGTAAACAATGTTACCGCCGTATACTTGCCGATTTTCTTTTCTTTTCTTTGGTGGCTAAAGAGACTTACACCAACATGCAACAGAACCAAATATGCAACTTCTGGACACAAGGTATATGTCCTCGAAAACAAATAATGATATTAAAGAGGCTGTATTGTTTATGCAATACTATATATATATATATATATATATATATATATATATATATATATAGGTAAGTTATATGCCATTGGCATAATATGTATAGCTCGACATGTGTATATGGATGAGCATTGTAATATGATGTTCTCGTATTTTATGAATATGCATAACTTCATCACATTTTCATGTTAATAACTGTTGTATATGACTTGTCATTTATCACAATGGCGGATAGCTAGGAAACAAACGCTTGTACAATGAGCCATGCAATGTTTGATGTTTTTATTTATTTTAGTATTCTAGAGTAATATTACATTACAAATAAATACAATCACGGAAAAGCGTCAAACATTTCTCGATTCTCATTTATATTCCGATTTGCTTCATTTCTTTAACAGTAGATGAATAATGAAACATACACTGATAAACAGAAAGTATCAGAACTGTTTAACATGTAATCAGTGGCGGACTGGCCACACGGGCATTTGGGCAATGCCCGGTGGGCCAGTGGGCTGGTGAGCCTGGTAAACTTACAGCCCATTTTCACAGTAGTTAATAGAATACAGACGGGCTGTGTAGAAATATATTTTTAACTGTGGGAAGTAGCTCATTAAATCATCATGTTAGTGAGTCTGTTAGCTCGTAACAAAAGAACGTGTTCTTGGCAACCCGTCCGTGTTAATGGACTTTATTTAGGTTTCTTTTCGAGTACGTTGTCTCAAAATGCTTCAAAAACTAACTAAAATCCAGTATAAAACAGATATTTTTGTCTATTTTTGTTTACGTTTGACGTGCATGACGAGACAAAACAAGCCAAGTAGTTGAGGTCAATTAACCAAGCAACAATAGATGATGACAGAAACCTGAATGTCTTTATAGCTTTTATCTGAATTTTTTAGCAGTTCTTTGTCACGTAAATTCATTTGATGAAAGAAAGATTTCTGTGATAGACAACTTACTCAGGGAACCCTAATTAACGAGTAATTAACCTTTTTATAAAAACAAATTGACAATTTTGTTTTCAATAAATCATTAGACGAGCATTAATAATGTCAAACAGTAATGGCAACAAACACGAACTTCATAATTGAATAATTGGGACTAGACCTCTTTTGGAGGATAGATACTAAGCGACTCCGTACATTCCTCTAAACTAGTGTCACCCCCTGGTCCCATGGGTTAGGGCTGCTACAGGGGTGGTTCTCTTTAAGGCTGCAGAACGGAGACCGAGAACATATGAGTCGAAAAGCTCAATTTGCAGATATAGCAAGTAACCTTTATTATTTGATCAGCTGACTTAATGTAACTTATTTCCAGTTTAAAACACAATTAATACTGCAACATTGATCCTGGAATATTGATTTAAGGAAATCCTCTAATTATACGACAAAATCAGTGGCGCCCTTCAAGTTCGTTAAAGAACAATACCCACGCTGTGACATATTACACGATAGGTCTGTGCCTACGCTAGACAGTAAAGAAACAGTGAGCCTAGCCTAATAGTACAAATTTACTGCCGTACCTCTACGTGATCAACATTTTATTAAATACACTAATTACCCTACTTGAATTAGAAAGCCTAATTGACTGTTTATATTACCACAGATTAGGCCTACCACAGATCACAAGTCATGCAACATACGAACCTTAAATGATTTAACGACAAATAGTGCTACTCGCTGACCTAACATACAATATTATACGTAATATTCTGTGACATCGCTGCACGAGTGGTAACATATCTCAATCTTGTATAATCCCATCTTTTCCCTTAACATCATCAACCAAGACTTAATCAAATCAAAACAGAAGTGTTTTAATTCAACTGGTTGAAATTTTGGTATTAAACATTAAATAATTCATGTAAACTCACCTGCAGAAAGGAGATCGAGAACATATGAGTCGAACAGCTCAATTGGCAGAAATAGCAAGCGCCTGTGAACGTATGTTCCTACATAGGCACGCTTGCACACATTTAGTGTGCGTTTATGTGCTTGTAACTTATATATGGAACGCCATTTCGATAATTTTGTAAGGGTACATATTTTTCCGCGCAGCACTAGCATGCCGCACGCTGTATCGGGTATGACACCTTCTGAGGCCATGAGGCGCTATATGATTGCATCACTCCATACCCTTCTTACAACATGGTGCAGATTATAGTATTCGAAATTGCACACTAGTTACAAACAAACGATGTAAACACATGCATTACAATGTAGATATACTAATATGCACAGCATTTAAGTATCCTTCAACGTGTTGTAGGATAGTAAGAAAAGTTTAAGTTTTGCCCTTTCAGGTTCTTCTGTATATATCAAGGACTATGCACTTGACATTTGACAGCAAAACTGTACGACATTCTAGAAGGAAACGTCGCACACACACACACACCACACACACAATGTAAACATCTACAAGATGGGAGGGGGGGGGGGTCATATCCTACAGCGAAACAACTATCGTGCAAGAAATTGTTGAATGAAAGCATTCGCAAAACACGAAATGTAAAACCCGTTAATGATTACTTTCGATTACAGGAAGTCAAGAGCTTTCGTGAAGTATTTGTTCTTTCAGTTACAACCGTTTTAGTTCATGCAAAAATAGTACTATAGTCGTTGTATACTTCCTGAAGTTCACTGAGGCGGTCGGACTATAGAAGAACCAACATGTTATTCTTCATATTCATCCTGCTCTTTCTACAAGAGGGCGTCACAATTCGTAAGAACCTTCCTTCTTTTTAATTTCCAATATTAAACATTCTTTCAATGAGAACGTTCGTATTCAGTTTTAAGAAGTTTTGTTTCTATCAACAGTTACTCAACCACAGAGAGTGTTTTGCGAGTTCATATATTTCATGTAAATTTATTTCAGACGAATCCACGACAACTGTGATGTCAAAAAATAAAACAGTGATGAAGTTATAAAACCATAAAGAGTGCTTTGCGTGTTCATATATTTAATGTAAATTTATTTCAGACGAATCCACGACCAATGTGATGTCACAAAATAAAATAGTGATGAAGGGTTCTAATCTGACTCTCTCCTGCGGAGAAAATAGCAAAGAAGAAAGCCGAAAGCAAATATGGAGGTTTAAAGGTCAAATTCTATCAGCTGGGGATACCTCCTTCGTGCCTCAAGATTTAGAGAATATTAGAGTGTTAGCAGAGGGTCGTTTATTTATTGAACATGTTGAAATTAAGAATGAAGGTTTTTATTATTGTTCTTTAGGAAAAAGCGAGCCTCTAAAAGAAATGCATATATCAGTAGAAGGTAAGTAATTTAATAGGCTATGTTCACATTAGTCCGAGAATAAGAGATGTGTTTTAAGCATTACAAAGAGCGTAAAGGTGTGAATTATTTATACAATGTCAATCAAGCATTAAAATGGTAGTGATGTGCATATCAACACAACTCTTCCAACATTTTAAATATTGGATATTCTTAGCCGGGTAGCTACCCAGACTGTACGACACTCTGCCCAATACACAGTTACACCAAATGTGTCGATGGGAGATTTTCAAGCCTCCAGCAACATTTCCTCTGTATTTATATATCTGTTTGCCCAAATACACAGTTACACCAAATGTGTCAATGGTAGATTTTCAAGCCTCCAGAAACATTTCCTCTGTATTTATATTTCTATTTGCACAATACACACTTTCACCAAATGTGTCGATGGTAGATTTTCCAGCCTCCAGCAACATTTCCTCTGTATTTATATATCTGTTTGCCCAATACACAGTTACACCAAATGTGTCGATAGTATATTTTCCAGCCTCCAGCAACATTTCCTCTTCTTTATATATCTCTTTGCCCAATACACAGTTACACCAAATGTGTCAATGTCAGATTTTCAAGCCTCCAACAACATTTCCTTTGTATTTATATCTCACTTTGCCCAATACACAGTTACACCAAATGTGTCGATGGGAGATTTTCAAGCCTCCAGCAACATTTCCTCTGTATTTATTTGTCTGTTTGCCCAATACACAGTTACACCAAATGTGTCGATGGTGGGTCTTTCAACTTCCGACAACCTTTCCTCGTCAAGAAGCTATGGAATACAGTGCTTAGCGACAGGATCAAATCAGCGAGTAACATTTAGTTGGTTTGTGAACACAGATATCTACAATGGCGTTGAACGGCTTACTGTAAACAATACAGGGGACGTTTTAGCTTACTCTAGTACCATCTTGTACCATCCTAAAATTGGCGACAAAAGCATCTCGTGTTTGACTTATGGACGGATTAATCAAAGTGCGGTTGCTGCCAGCAAGAAACTCCCTGGTAACTTTCTTCTAGTTTCGTTTAGAACATTTGTTAATATACTACTCGTTTTGTTCTACTTTCTGATTAAGTAATCAAACAATTTTTAGTTAATTTGGATGAAGGACACTGTGCTCGATTATATCAGTCCCTTTATTATGTACCCATTGGTATTACCAAGTGTGCTTTTACATCAAATCTTAGTGATAATGTCTTCATATATGCAGATATGGTTAAGGTAGCTATATCATGAGGATATAAGGTATCCTATTTAATCAAAACTCACTGTTAATCTCTTCATATGTAGATACGGTAAGGGTAGTTAACATGAGGATGTAAGGTATCCTCTTTAATCAAAACTCCCTGTCAATCTCTTCATATATGCAGGTAGGTTTAAGGTAGCAATTTTCATGAGGATACAAGGTATCCTCTTAAATCAAATCTCACTGTTAAATCTCTTCATATTTGCAGTTATGGTTAAAGTAGCTATATCATAAGGATATAAGGTATCCTCTTAAATCAAATATCAGTGTTAATCTCTTCATATGTGCATATAGGGTTAAGGTAGTTGTTTCATGAGGATATACGGTATCCTATTTAATCAAATCTCACTGTTAGTCTCTTCATATTTGCAGAAAGGGTTAAGGTAGCTATATCATGAGGATATAAGGTATCCTCTTAAATCAAAACTCACTGTTAATCTCTTCATATTTGCAGATATTAACGAGGAAGTGGTAAAGCCTGTTCAGGAGGTTGCATGGTACGGCAAACATGTAACCTTTTCATGTCATCCTCGACTCGAAATTACATCTCTGATTGATTGGGAATATCCGAGGGACAGTACCGCCCGTGTTACAGATGATAACAGGAACCTGAACATTGAGAGTGTAGGCATGGAGGATGAAGGGGACTATAACTGTCTTAGGGAAGGAGATCATATTGAGGTCAAACGACTGGAAATTGGTTTGTTTTATAGGTCTGATATCTAGGTATAGGCTAATGCTATTCAGGGTTTATCCATTGTTAGACTGTGATGTTTTGTAAGTATTATGCGACCTTTAAAATGAATTAATGTCATCGTTATGTGTTTTGGTATCTCCACTCCAGAACACTTTATATACTCGTGATTTACTTTCGATGAACGCAACTTTAATTGTTTTGCACTAACATATGTAATTGTTGTATTCCAAGTACCACTGTGCCTATACTTGAATATTTTAAATTTTCCTATGATTCTACACTTAATCGCATATAACTTATCATTATGACACAAATGTTCTTTCACATTCACATTCTGTACTTTGCAGTTTACCCGGAACTGTCGAATATTACGAGTAACAATGAACAACAGCCATCAGGGGTAACTGTCTTCTGGACGAACATGCTATATCGTTTAGAATGCGCGGCATCAGCTGTTGGGCCACCTGCAAACTTATCTTGGTTGCTAGGTAACCAAGAACTACGTAGTAAAACTTCAACCACGAATAACTCCTACATTCCTGAAATTTATGACTATTCAAGTACAATCTTTTACGTACCGTCCGAGGGGGACCATGACATAACATGCCTTTTGAAGACAACATTGTATTCACTGAATAAATCAATCGCCATTTCAGGTAAGGTTGATTGGTTATACGATTTGACAGAAAAGTATTCATCAGTTTTAAAATTCATATGACGTAACTATCTGCCATTACGTTTTCCCGCCATTTACATATCAACAGTTTTAATTTATACATTCTCCTACACAGGCTCTCTAGTGTATAAGCAGTTTGCTAACAGTTTTATTTTATTTAGGTGTTAATGTTATCAGTGAAATATATTGTTTCCCAGTAAAAGTGGCGGCAGTGGACAATGATTCAAGAATAGTAGAGCATGGTGGGAACATATCTCTTTCTTGTGACTTGCAATCCAATCAAAATCACTTGTGGAAATTTAGCAAGACTAACGGTAGCTCAGGCAGCCTAATACCGGATGAACTTATAAAAACAAGCAGAAATAATGGCAACAATCAGAGTCACGTGACCATCAATAAAGTCAAGATGAAAAACCATGGTTACTACAGCTGTTTTCAACTGGATCAACCAGCCAATGTCACATTCGTTTATGTAAATGGTAAGCATTTACTAATGTAACATCTTAACGATTATTGGCATTTTATCTATGAAAAGTATAATACAAAAATAAATGAGCGCATCTTCAAATTTGAGAAATAATCAAGCAATATATGTTAATATGTTTAAATCACAAGGCTAATCAGGATGTACATGTTGATACGCCTGATCAGACTAGATATGTTAATAATCTCATATCGCAAGCCTAATCAGGGAAGGCATGTTGATGGCTAAAATGGCGAGCTATGTTAACATCTTTTTTTACCTCTATGTGTGGACATATTAGACTCTACATGTTGACATATTTGTAATTCAGGGCTAATCAGACTACACATGTTGACATAATTGTAGTACAGGGCTAATCAGATTAAGTATGTTGACATATCAGAATGTACATGTTGACATATTTTTTAGTACAGGGCTAATCAGACTGTATATGTTGACATAATTGTAGTACAGGGCTAATCAGGCTACACATGTTGACATAATTGTATAACAGGGCTAATGAGGTTAAGAATGTTGATATATCAAACTTTACATGTTGACATATTTGTAATACAGGGCTAACCAGGTTATACATGTTGTTATATTGTATTGCAGGGATAGTCAAGCTATGTATGTTGAACTGTTTTTCTTCCGTACTAAATCACACTATGAAGTGTTAAATGAACATTTCCCCAATCATAAAATACCTTTAATCGTAATGCTCTCAATCATTGTTCAGACTTTGTTATAAGCTTTCATAGTTGTACAGTAATTGAATTCTTACATCATTACCCCTAACCTGACAGTGTGTAATATCTGATTTGTTAAGTTGTACCTGAACTAGAAATGGAAGTTAACGATGAACCAGCAGCATCCGATAGTCAAACCATGCATCGCTATAGATCATACAAACTGAGGTGTACTGTCAAAGGGACGTTTTATCCTGTCAGCATTTCTTGGAGTGTTAATGGTGTGACCGTTAGGGAACGTATTGAACATATGGAACCGACCGAGAGTTACAATGATAATGAACTTCGTGACGTCAGCAGCTTATTTACATACAACCCTAACCGCGGTGATCAAAATGTATCTTGTCGGTCAAATAGTTCGGACGTCAGTAACAACAATATGAAAGTTTTGATTATAAAGGGTAAGTTGGTTATATCATTAATTGTTGGTTATATCATTAAAGCAGTATACTTCATCGTGTTCTTGTACGCGATGAATTGTGAGACATTATTGTGTGGTTTAAGTAAGAAATTTCATTGCTGCTGCGTAATGAACACAAATAGGTGGATGATTGTTAGAGCAAAGTAACAGCTAAAGTAGCAAGATTGGACTTTATGTATTTTAAAGTATAGACATATGACAGAGGAACGTATTCTCACCATCCTGGTGAAATTTGCGTTCAATTAAAACTACTGCTTTTCGAGATATCAATATTTGAAATCGACACATTAATACATTAATGCATTGTTTTATGCTTTTCCTAAACATTTATTTATCATAATCTAATTCGAAATTGGAATGCGTCCCAGTATGAATACACTTCCATTATTTTTGTATTGTTAGTTCCACATCCCCAGGTAAATAGGAATCTGATTCGATCTTAGGTCAAACATAATGTGAAAAATATAGTAAAACATAACAATGTGGTGTTTATGGACAACTATGACATCACAATTGTTTGCTTCAAGTTGACTCATGGTTACTGAGACAACTACAAAATATTAAGTAAACGCCATGTATGACTTTTCTCTCATCGGTAAAAAATAAATGTTCCATTGAACTATCCTTTTAAGGAGGCCAGTAACTGTATCCACATTACATGTGACTAAGGAAGTAATTACATGTAACTACGGAAGCAGTTACATGTTACTACGGAAGTAGTAATATGTGACTATGGAAGTAGTTACATGTGACTACGAAAATAATTACATGTGACTATGAAAGTGGTTACATGTGACTATGGAAGTAGTTACATGTGACTATGGAAATAGTTACATGTGACTGAAAGTAGTTACATGTGACTATGGAAGTAATTGCATTTGACTATGAAAGTAATTACATGTGACTACGAGAGTATTTCAATGTGACTATGGAGGTAGCTACATGTGACTATGGAAATTCAAGACTAACTATTGTATTTTAACAGAAATAATTTCTGTGACGGCAAAAGTCACTGTTCGTCGAATCCAATGGAATAAAGACGCGGAGTTACTGTGCTCTTATGATAATACTAGTGCTGACCTAAAGTGGAAATTCAACACTGAGAATGAAACAGAATCCTACGAAATTAAGAATTGTTTATTGAACAAGGAACGTCCGACAAGATTTCATCAATGTACACTAGAGCTTCCCGAGGTGAAGTTTATCAACCAGGGACAATATACATGTTATCATGGACTTGAAGAAATTGAGGTTGTCCACTTAAAAGTGATCGGTGAGTAAAATACCAAAGTACTTTACATTAATACCATCTGTACAACAAATAGTGTTAATACTATTTAATTTCATTTAAAGGCATATTCCGAGGCATTTGCTCACAATCATCTCCGGTAAAGCAAACTTGCAACGCCTCTCACCCCTAAAATTTTCCGCGTTGGGCATTTGATTTGGGGCATATTTGCACTTCACAACACATGCCTCCTCCCCCTCCCCTCTCCAAATAGGAACATCACCCGTTTGCTTGTAGCCCACCCCCTACTACATTATATGTTTGGTTATATGCTAATATGTACATGTTTGGTTATATATAGCTATTAAGTATATGTTTGGCTATATATAGCTATTAAGTACATGTTTGGTTATATATAATTATTAAGTACATGTTTGGGTATATATCTATACACGTTTATAGTACATGTATATAAGAGCGAAGTAATCATTAATCACTTAGTTGAAGATTTGAAAACGCCTTGTATTGCACTTCAAATTAGTTATTAACGATGTACAATTTAATGCGTGTGTGAACAGTTACCTGATGTTTCGCTATATATTACTATTAAGTACATGTTTGGCTATATATAGCTTTTAAGTACATGTATATATCAAAGCGAAGTAAGCATTAATCACTTACTTGAAGATTTGAAAACGCCTTGTTTTGCACTTCAAATTAGTTGTTAACAATGAACAATGTGAAGTGCGTAAACAGTAAACTGATATGTTTAATTATATTGTCGAACATACAAAAGAATACCCAACAACGACCAACAAATAACTCGTAAGAACAAAACCAAAACAAAGGCAATAAAGCTGGTTAATTAGAAAACCTGTAGATGAGTCGCGTGTGTGAGGCAAAGGTCGTGTAAGTAAAGTAATATTAAATGTGTAACTATGGCTAAAGGCATTGAAGACTCGCCCCAAACCGCGTGCCGCGCACTGAAAAAGTTAACTTTCTTTTGCTTCCAAGTGACGTTTTGTTCGTGTCGCTACAAAAAACAGACAGCAATGAAAGGTGATACCTTGTTATCTTTTATCTGGACATGAGATGTCCATCGCTGTATCGTTTATATGTATCGTTTGACCGCAGCTGTTTGTACTGACTGTACACTAGTGTCTAATTACCGACGGTAGCAAGTTGTGTGCGTATTTTATGGGATCGATGGTGGTGTCTAAAACTTTGGTTACACCTCATTCGAAACTAGGTCAGATTACCGGCATTAGACGTTTCGTTTTGCGCGAGTCTCCACACCCTTTGAGTTATTCGTTTCCTACTCGCTGGAATGTTGCATATATGTCTACTTTATGCAGAGCAAGGAAACTGGTTGGTAAAGTTTATTCTTTTTTCTGATCTTTAGTTCAGCTGGATGTGTTCATTCTGCACGGAGATGTACCGATTAAGAATGGTCCACTTGATGTTTACGAGAGTTCCCAGTACACATTCGTCTGCATTGCCAACAGCACAGATGAAATCAAATATATAAATTGGAAGATCGATAATATTATACAGAAGGATAATATAACCATACAGAATGAGACAACAAAGTATCTGTACCAACTGCGATCAAACATCTCCTACAAGCCGTCCTTGCACCATCAGACTCTATCATGTTCTTCAGGAGGAGAGGAGGAGAGGACCAAAGAAAAAACAGTTTTACTCAGAGGTATGGTTCAGTATCATCACTTACAAGCCAATTTAGGCATAAAACCCACTGTTTCTTCATATTTTCAATAGAGAAGTAAAACATTTCTTCCGTAGTGTGTATAGCATATTGCAAGCGCAAATTATTCTCATATACACATTTCTCATCGGCTTGATATATCATGGATGAAAATGTCTTGAAATATATTTGATTTCTATAACGAAATACAATTGATAACGTTATTCGTAATGGTTCAAAGTAAACTATGAAAACAAGACTTGTAATCATGAAAAATACATCAGCCAGCTTAATTTGCTATTTCTCTCCTTTTGTTTTCATACAGTGAGCATTCCTTTCATTAGGAATGTTGTTCTTTGGAGTGTACTCATCTTCATTATCGTCACACTTTCATCGCTGCTGGTTTGGTCCTGTCAAGGATGTTCTAACTGTTAAGTTTCAAAGATTGTTCTTTTAAACAAGATAATGTAATACCTTAAATTATTTAATATTTGAAAAATTGATAGAATAATATGAAAAGAGCAGGCCACGTGCTTGGAACAATCGACCTCAGCTGTATAAGTCTTGCACCTTACCAAATGGAGCTACCGAAACTTACAGTTCAGTAGCTATTCCTAAAAAGCATTTTATACATTATGACTGATGGTGATGATGAGTTCCTTGACCAGGCGCTGCATATTATGTAATGTTGCTACGAATGTGTTACAAATTACGGTATTCAAATCACCAGTACATATCAGTTTATTAATTAATATTATGGGTGCATTTCATCGGTATTGAATTATTTTCATATTAACTTTTATCAATTACAGTAGCAAGAAATAATAAAGCGAACCTGACAAGGTATGTTTAGCTGATGCATGACATTACATTGACTAACAGACGCTTGTGATGTACTTTATGCGACTTTTGAAGACATTTAAAGATCATCAGAATTGTTCCCAGATATGAGAAAGTCAAAGATTGCTATAGATGTTGTCAAAAGTACTTTCGATGAAATTCTTATTCTCCGATTTATTCCCATTAAGTCACATTAAGTTTATCAGTTGAGAGTAACTACTTTTACAGTTGCATTAAAATGCTTGTTAAAATTTGAGAATTGGTGACCAAAATAGTTGACTTTCTAACATATTCCTCAGCATTGACTATTAACGTTATTCGTTAGTCATACGGAGTAGGCCTATATGTCAGAAGTTTGTAGCAAATAGATTGCTGCAGAACACTTCACTGATTGTTGCTTTACATTAACATCAAGCTTACACCCAGTAACGTTTGAGACGATGTGGAATTTAACGCTGAAATATATCCCTTTTAGCTGATGCTGTTTAGCGATCAACAATAACTACCATGAAGAAACATGTGCGTTCAAATATACAAATAAATTTCTTACGTTGTACTTTTTCTCACGAAGTCTCCAGATGATGGAAATACTAGTCGCAAGAGGCAAAGAAGAGGGAATAGATCGGAAGGCTTGTAAGTAAATCTACACAAGCTTTAATTCGATTTCTGTATGTTCGGGAATGGTTATAATGTAAAGAGAGTTTTGATTGTTCAATACATCCTGAATCCTGTATGTTGAATCCTGTATGTTGAATGCTGTATGTTGAATGCTGTATGTTGAATCCTGTATGTTGAATCATGTATGTTGAATGCTGTATGTTGAATGCTGTATGTTGAATCCTGTGTGTTGAATCCTGTGTGTTGAATCCTGTATACTGAATCCTGTATGTTGAATCCTGTATGTTGAATGCTGTATGTTGAATCCTGTATGTTGAATCCTTTATGTTGAATCCTCTATGTTGAATCCTCTATGTTGAATCCTCTATGTTGAATCCAAATATTGCTTATTGAAATCGAAAGTGAAGTACTTCATGAAGCAGAGTAAATACTAACGTTTAACATGGCCTGTAGAATCGAGACAAGAAAACACATTCATTGATGAATGTTATTTGGTACCTACTGTTATCAAATTATACCAACTAGGACTGTGTAATGTGCGATGTATGATAAGTTACATTTAGTTGTTTTCTATGTTTTTAAACACAATAAGCATTAGCTAGCTATAGTGGTACGTTTTGAGTTTGGCATTTTCTTTATACTTAGTTCAATGGTTTTTAACTAGTGAAACTTATTGGAACATTAGTTTCATAACACTGCAAGAGTATTATTGTTCTTTGTTCTTATTGTAAGTCTTGTAGTGACGTCATCTTTTATGTTACTTAGCTAAACTACCACTATTACTTTTTCATTTTTGCCAACAGGGAGGCGATCAATGGTAGCGTACTCTAAAAGGTATTGTTGTTTTTTATTTTTATATTTATTCGATCTATTTATACGCTTTATACGCTTTCAAGACACACCAAAAGTACATCTCTGTGTTGTAATTGCAAAGCACCTTACCTCACCGAGAGACTCGATATATAATGGTAGTTTGAGATTATGTAAGTGGCATGATATCAACAGCAAAATACTCCCGTTAAGCATCCTCACTTACACCTAAACATTCAAGGTGCAGGGCTATTCCATATAATGATGTAGATGTAGATGGTGCAGATGTAATGCATTCGCATCTGTTAGCTACACATTCGTTACATTCACTTACACAAGTATTACTGTGCATTGTTTTTTATTGGGTAATATGGAATGTGATGAAACATCAGCACGTGATTATACGCATCTATGAAAATTTCGGCTATGCCTTCAGTGTTTGGAATATGAAACATGATAACGAAACATTGTAACCTAACTTACACCAGAATATACAAGAGCATTACTACATGTATGATCGTGGCCTTTTACTGGAAATATAAGCACCAGGTCCCCCCCCCCCCCTTACAAAGAGAAGGAAATAAAGATATATCGATATACACTTGTTATGTAACTTACGTGATGAAATAACGCAACTTGTTATAGGTACCAACAAAAAAAAATTGTTTTCCTCCATTTTAAAAATGTTTGGGAAAATATTTATAGTTTTTTCTTTTACTCTGTATGATGTTTTACCAGTTCAGCTTCACGTTTTTCTATGAGGAGAATGTCAAGAAGATCAAGGAAATCAAGAACTCTGTCAGGGAAATCCGAAGAAATGGATGGTAAATAGATAACTGGATATTTCTAGATCAAAAAGTAAAACTATATATATATATATATATATATATATATATATATATATATATATATATATATATATATATATGTATATATATATATATATATATATATATATATATATATATATATATATATATATATATATATATATATATATATATATAAAAGAAATCCCAATGTGAAGGAATGAAATATGGGGATTAATACTGGCAATAAATATAACCTAAAGGAGTGGCAAGGTGTAATTCAGTATTCTTCGAGTTTGGTGAGACTACAAATACCATTGGCAAAATTTACTATAGGAAGGCCTATATGTAGTCAGACACAAATTACCTAGTTTTTTAATACCCATTTCAACTATATGAATCTACTATTAAGATACTATATGTAATCATACACTAAACACCTAGTTGTTTAATACCCATGTCAACTATATGTATCTACTATTAAGTTACTATATGTATTCAGACACTAAACACCTAGAGTTGTAATACCCATATCAACTATATATATCTACTGAACTTGGTTTAATGTACTAGATCAGTATGAGGCTGTTATCGCTGAATCTTACGGAAGCCGAGTGATACCATTTAAACATCTCTGTTTGGCGATGAAACTGAAAGAAGGAAGATATTTTGATCGATGGGTTGGTACCATGAGACAGAAATTTGCAGCAAAGACTGGTGTAATTATAACCACTGTGTCAGGTAAATTAAACTATTAAAACTATTAGGCTCTTGAAACTTGTTTAATTAATTTAAAACAAATGTATACTTGAAGATATGCTAGTAAAATTATTTACGGGTATGCTAACAACTTTTACTTGGGGGTATCCTAAAAAGTTCTGGGATGAATTTGGCTTCACACAAACGTACTCATCCCCATATAAATGGGTGATTTCCTCCCAAAACAGATTAATAAACGTTAAAATTATGTAAAAAAAGGGGGCATTTTAACGAAACGCATTTAAACAGTGGAAGGACTTTCTATTTTTACAGTCAGTATTCATACTTTGATTGCCCTTCATACTTCAATATTGTTACTTTTGTAGGAGCAGTGTCGGAAGAGAAACAATTTCGCTGGGATATGTTTGTCAAGAATATCATTGACATACCAAGATGTCAGTATATTGCTTTAATATACGGCACTGGACTTAGTGACGGTATGTTGTATATAATTAATGTCGTATCAGAGTTGTCGTTTGAGGCGGGTAATACACTCTTGGAAAAGTGAATAAGATTTATAGTCTTACAGAAGCAAACCACCAAGATGAGTATTCTAAATAAAGCGTAATCGTAGAAAAGGTTAAATTTTAAAAGCCGTGAAATTTTCCTGGAGTTGCAACGTCAATTTTTTCCAAAGGTGAATTGTCACAGTGGCGTGCGTAGGAATATCAAAGGTGGGAAGGGGATGGGAAGGGGTGTTCAAAGTTGGTGAAGGGGGTACGGGGGAGAGGGTGGGCAGTACATGGCTACTATCTACAAAATACTTAAAAATAGTTATTCATTGTACTTCGTAACAAACAAAGTTTCGAAATCATTCATTTACTTCAAACCAGGGCCATAATTCAGAGGATTGTGTATAACTCCCTTCGATAAGACTTGGATGATGGACATTTTAACTTTAATGAATTTCATTTCATATCTTTCGTTATTGAGAAGTTTCTTATAACAACAACGAATACTCAATGTACCTTGATCATTCAAGCTAAACTAGCCTATTTGTTTTTCACTTCGAGTACACCATTCGCCGTATATACATTTCTCGATGAAAGTTCTAATTAAGACAAAAACATGTCATAAGCGTATTTACGCAAACCAACGTGAAGCATAAATGTAACAATCTCAGCTGTCATAAGCATATGTACACAAACCAACATGAGGCATAAATGTAACAATCTCAGGTGTAACAAGCGTATATACGCAAACCAACTTAAAGCATAAATGTAACAATATCATGTGTCATAAGCGTATATAACAGATCACAATATTCCATAACGAACAACCAAAGTCCATCTGTTAATAAACAAATGAAACTTATGCATGGTTAATATAATTATTTAAAATCGTATCATTGAATTGTCTATAGATCTTATTTAACTCTCATTACCTTAATTAGAGAAGTAATCTAAACACACTAAATACCTCAGCTTCATTCTTCATTCAGGAAACCTTTATTTGGTTCAAGAATTTCTTGCTGTGGAGTCCCTGCGATCGTTTCTAGAGGCTTTGTCTCCGCAGCAGTCAAAACGAACGACTGAGAACATCCTAACGTTCTCTCTCGACATTGTCAATGGCATAAGCTTCTTAGCAAAATTTAATGTAAGACGAAATTTTTCTTTTCATTGATATCGTGGAATTGTTCACTAAGTCGAGTATTGTTCACTAAGTTCAGTATGTTGTATTCCAATTACGATATGCAATTCTATATTGGGACAGTCTGCTCACATTTAAGATGGGGACAGAGAAATAGAGAAATGAATGGTGGTAAGAATAGGAATGGAACTCCAACTCTCATAGTAATATACTGTATTGACCATGGCGAAACAGCTAACGCCTTGTACTGGGGTAGTTTATTGACAATTATTCAAAATGTACGGTTCACTATAGTTTTTTTTCTTAGAGGATGTTTATTCTTAATGACATAACGTAAACAGGTTTCGCTACATTAGTTGTTAAGTATTTCACACTACTAAACATACATTGAATCGTTTTTGTTTACAGTTCTGTCATCCTGGAATAGCAATAAAGAAGATCATGGTGACAACGGAAAACA
The DNA here is from genome assembly GCF_037975245.1 of Apostichopus japonicus. Lineage (NCBI taxonomy): Eukaryota > Metazoa > Echinodermata > Holothuroidea > Aspidochirotida > Stichopodidae > Apostichopus > Apostichopus japonicus. The sequence goes on from NC_092572.1 coordinate 22,580,243, forward strand.
GATGTAAATTATTTGATTTCTGCCTTAAGGAGGACGCAGTTGACAAGATTGAAGCCATCATCAGTAAGGTATGACAGACATGCGCATAGTTCTTTAGCTATATCGTGCTCAACAGACTTCAATGAAGCATAGCGCCACTTATACTGGAGGACGACTGGTAGACGCCATAAAGCTGATCCTAGTCAGATTCACGGACACCCACGTCTACCATATTTTATGTCTTTAGTATGAGTAAACTAAAACAAAGTGATAAATTTCATGGTTTTACCTAAAAGTTTCTTTTAATTAAAATGGTTTCAGTTTGAGAATGTTAGGTAATATAGCTTTTGAGGTATTATTGGTAGAAATTAGGTAAATTTAATACACTTATCGTCTTGCCTTGTGGATAATGAATCCTATTGCCAGTTATTCATATGCAGACAATATTTGAATTGATAATCAGCCAGGGCATTGATTGATTGATAATCAGTCAGGCGATTGGTTGATTGGTTTATTGATTGAATAATAATCAGTCAGGGGATACCAGATAAAATTATCATTTTTTAAGTAAAATATTTCATTTTTCAATGAGTTTTGTAATATAATCATTCTTCTTCTTTTAGAATAAACCAGCACTAAGGAATTTTGCTTCTGAAACGATTCTCAGGGAGGATTATTCTGACGAGAGCGATGTTTGGTCTGTAGGAGTTGCATTGTGGGAACTGTTTTCATTGGGTATATCATTTCTTATATTTATGTAACAAATTTATTTTGCTGATTTGATTATATGCCCGTGACATTATTGTAGTAAAATATGAACAGTTAAATTTCTTAATATTAACCATCTTGTCTCGTATGCCTACAGTGTAAGGTGCTTGCGTCACTACAATGAAATCATTCTGCTTATGTTTCAACCTTCATCTTAAATGAGTATATTGTAACAAAACACAGAACATATTACTTATAAAAGGTTAACTTTCCTTACAACCTGGTTAAAGAGTATATTGTAACAAACACAGAGCATAGTACTTATAATATATAGGTTAACTTTCCTTACAACATGTTTTATGGGTATGTAGTAACAAATCCGAGAGCAAAATATTTATAATAGGTTAATATTCTTTACAACCTGATTAAAGAATATATTGCAACAAACCCAGAACATAGTTCTTATAATAGGTTAACATTTTTATAACCTGTTTAAAGGATATATTGTAACAAAACAGAGAGGCGCATAGTACTTATAATATGTTAACTTTCCTTATATACAACCTGTTTAAAGAGTATATTGTAGCAAACACAGAGCATAGTACTTATTATAGGTTAAATTTCCTTACAACCTGTGAACATTGGGGCATTTCATGATCCTGCATTTAGTAAGCTCTAGAATGCTTTGTCAAGTTATCGATATTATACTTTACTCACGACTAATTAGTGTTTTAGTGATTAAAGCATTCTACAGTGCTGAATATAAAATATCCTTACGACACACCATAATAAATGTGAAGTCTTGCTGTGTATATATGCATGAATTAATTTATGCCTGGTACGGCACTTCCAGCCGTTGATCAAGTCTCCTTCATGAATTCAGAGTGTGTGTATTCACTTGAATTGAAAACTAATGTAAATTATAACGAGCTAAGCACCATCGACATTTACCTTTTTTTTTAAGGTGATAAACCTTTTAAAGGACTCGACATTGACGCTATTCAACGTCTGATGACACAACGATTCCTCTTTCCTCAGCCTGCGAATTGTCATCAACTACTGTAAGTAGATTCAAAATACTCAATAGTGGCATCCATCCCTTCAACTATTTAGTCGACCTGTCTTAAAAAACAATTACCTATTCAACACACAATGGAAAGAAGCACATTCATCTTTAAGGTGCAACGGAATCAACAACGGTAGGATGACGTCATAGTTTATGCCAAGTTCCAAAGTTCCTAAGGCCCTACATACTAACAGTATACAGACGTATGTAAGCAAAGGTGCCGTGTTTCGGTGAATGCATTGACAGTGTCACGGGAAAGGGCATAATAAACGTTCACTCCCTATATAGTAAATGATGTAATTAAGTTATACCAAGCATGCAATGTAACTTGTGGAAAGTAAAATCACCATTACATGAATGGATGTTGATATCGTCAAGGAGTAAATGCGAGCTGCTTCCATACGTGATTTTAATCTGAGAGGGGGGATTTTACAAGGACGAATCTTGTTTGCATTTGATGAATTTGAGCCTTAACTTTCAAGAGCAAGGATACAGTTATTTTAAAATATTCAATACAGTGATTGTCATCAGTAATTTGACTGAAATTCATACGACTGAATGACTTCATATAGTAAGTAGTATAACATCAACGTAATAGCTAGTATGGTTCATATCGTAAGTAGTATAACACTCATCATAATAGCTAGTATGGTTCATATCTTAAGTAGTGTAACATTCATCATAATAGCTAGTATGCTTCATATAGTAAGTAGTATAACATTCATCATAATAGCTAGTATGGTTCATATCGTAAGTAGTATAACACTCATCATAATAGCTAGTATGGTTCATATCTTAAGTAGTGTAACATTCATCATAATATCTAGTATGCTTCATATAGTAAGTAGTATAACATTCATCATAATAGCTAGTATGGTTCATATCGTAAATAGTATAACACTCATCTTAATAGCTAGTATGGTTCATATAGTAAGTAGCATAAAACTCATCATAATAGCTAGTATGGTTCATATCTTAAGTAGTGTAACATTCATCATAATAGCTAGTATGCTTCATATAGTAAGTAGTATAACACTCATCATAATAGCTAGTATGGTTCATATCTTAAGTAGTGTAACATTCATCATAATATCTAGTATGCTTCATATAGTAAGTAGTATAACATTCATCATAATAGCTAGTATGGTTCATATCGTTAATAGAATAACACTCATCTTAATAGCTGGTATGGTTCATATAGTAAGTAGTATAACACTCATAATAATAGCTAGTATGGTTCATATCTTAAGTAGTGTAACATTCATCATAATAGCTAGTATGCTTCATATAGTAAGTAGTATAACATTCATCATAATAGCTAGTATGGTTCATATCGTAAGTAGTATAACACTCATCATAATAGCTAGTATGGTTCATATCTTAAGTAGTATAACATTCATCATAATAGCTGGTATGTTTCATATCTTAAGTAGTGTAACATTCATCATAATAGCTAGTATGCTTCATATAGTAAGTAGTATAACATTCATCATAATAGCTAGTATGGTTCATATCGTAAATAGCATAACACTCATCTTAATAGCTGGTATGGTTCATATAGTAAGTAGTATAACACTCATCATAATAGCTAGTATGGTTCATATCTTAAGTAGTGTAACATTCATCATAATAGCTAGTATGCTTCATATAGTAAGTAGTATAACATTCATCATAATAGCTAGTATGGTTCATATCGTAAGTAGTATAACACTCATCTTAATAGCTGGTATGGTTCATATTGTAAGTAGTATAACACTCATCATAATAGCTAGTATGGTTCGTATCGTAAGTAGTATAACAATCATCGTAATAGCTATAGTATGGATCGTATAGTAAGAAGTATAACACTCATCATAATAGCTAGTATGGCTCGTATCGTAAGTAGTATAACAATCATCAAAATAGCTAGTATGGCGCGTATCGTAGGTTGTATACCACTCATCATAATAGCTAGCGTGGTTCATATCGTAAGTAGTATAACACTCATCGTACTACCTAGTATGAATAATAATACACTATGGTGACATTACCCTTCACTACACACCAAACGGCTGGATGACTTCATATCGTAAGTAGTGTAACACTCATCATCATAGCTACTATGGTTCGTAACGTAAGTATTATAACACACATCATTATAGCCTGTGTGTGAAAAAAAACACCATGGTTACATAACCCTTTACTACAAACTAAAGATTTATAGAGATTTCCTTAAATATTGATACTTAATACTATATCTTCCATATGTAATATAATCACATTTTCAAGACGTGAACTCAAACTACCACAAACTGAAGATTTATAGAGATTTCCTGCAATATTGATACCTAATACTTTATCTTCCATATGTAATATAATCACATTTTCAAGACGTGAACTCAAACTTCTACAAACTAAAGATTTATGGAGATTTCCTGCAATATTGATATCTAATACTATATCTTCCATATGTAATATAATCACATTTTCAAGACGTGAACTCAAACTTTGAATTTCCCTCCTTTTTGTTAGTTATGACGTAATAGTGGATTGCTGGAGAGTGGTAGATGAACGCCCAACCATGGATGAACTCTTAGCGAATCTTAAATCGGCGATTCATGAGCTCTTACTGGTAAGCTGAAAAATTTCAACTCATCAGCATAATCCTGACAATTATTAGCCGTTTACGAAAACTGCGCAGTAACTGCATTGATTAATTAATCGAGTCAATCAAATAAAGGATTAGGTATTCTTTCTGAACCTGTGAAACAAGCTGATGTGATTGTTGTCATTTTAGCTGCATTTCTTAAAGCACTTAGTTACATTGTGCAGCTCTCGATTTTGTTAACACAGTCTTGTTGCACAAGGTCCCTTTAAACAATATAACGTCTAATCAGTACATTGTAATTCACTACGTCAACGTCCGAAATTTCCTTTCTAAATGTAATTGTCAATAGTTCTACTAATTCTCACAACATCGCTTTATTACAAACCTACCGATACTCATATTAACTTTGCTGATTATGTAAATTATGATAAACAGATTGCGTCCCTCACGGGTTTCTTTCTCACAGCCGGTTGTCCCCCTATTTACCCTTCGGGAACTGATTGCTAGAGTAACTAAACTTAGCCTTACAGACCAATTATAATATATACATAAACTTCCACACAAATAGTACGTATCTTAATATATTGTCCAGAAAAGAAACTATATAAATGTTACATTTACATGTCAAATATTTACATTAAACCAATCTTTCGTTATCGAAAACAAATGCACCCTTAACTATTACTGTTATTGATTTTTGTAGGCCACGTCATCTGAAGGATCAGCGATCAGTGAAAAGATGATGTTAAATATTCGTGACACTTATGGCATATCTAACGCTTCTTCTGAGGAGACTATTTACGAGACGATGGGCAAATCTTAAAGGGAAGATGGTTAATAACTATTCGGCTAACAAGAAAAGATAATCATTCGACCTGAAATCGATGACAACTCATTTCAATGAATCTGGACGTTGATGAAAGGAACAACTTGCTCTTATATAATTGTAGAAAAACAAATAAATGGCTACTAAAAAATTATCACACATTTCAAACGGTAATTATCTCAAATTTGCCGTTTTACACGGGTTAGTATAGATCTCATCAAACTGATTATAACTTTTAGATTCCATCAAGTTTTCATAACGGTTAAATTCAGATATAGACTATTTACATGTAATCAAAACAGTAATTTTACTTTATTGTTTTGCAGTGTTTGTTACTTATCAAATAAGGCCCCTTTTACGCTTCCGTACAGAGTGTATTACACCGTACACAACGTGAAGTTTACTTGCAGCTTGATTACATAATATAAATAACGTGTTGTGCAATAACGTTTGGATTCACCATGGACTACACACATTCGCTTTTGTTTTCCATTATAAAGCCTAAACGATGTTAGAAAATGATATAACTGCTTGAATGGATGAATTTTTATTTCATTATGTAAATACGGTATCTGCAGTTACTTGTTAATTTTAAATTTGTTCTCTAATATGGTGGGTTACTAGCTGCATCAGTGGAACATAAGAAAAAGGAAGAAAGTGTTGTTAGTAGTCTAGACTACTCATGTATAACTAGTAACAACATTTACTGTGTGATAGTGATATGGATAACATAGTATTATAGACTACCCATGCATAACTAGTAGCAACATTTACCTGTGTGATAGTGATATGGGGAACATAGTGGTCTAAACTACCCATGCATAACTAGTAACAACATTTACCCGTGTTACAGTCGACACAGATTCATTTCATTTATAAAATTACTACGTTAATGTTCGTCATTTTTATGACTGATAGTTCAATATAAATAGTCAACTCTTTATTGATTGACTGATACGATTATTAAGGTAACTAAGATCAATATCCTGACTTTATCATAACATTAATATCCCTTGGATTCGAAAAATGAATTATAATTACATGAGACCGCTAACTGTCCTTGGTAAAGGAGCTGCGGTAAAAACAATTGGAAGTCTGCAGAAGAGTAACACTTTACAAGGTACAATGGAATTGCTTCCTGTTAACATATCCAATATATTTGTATAAATATTATTTTAAAGGTGGTTGTATGTTGTGACGTTCTATCATTCATCCTATATTTATTTTATGTTTATAGTTGTGCATCTTCTAGGGTACATCGTCTGGTCTAAGCTGTGCGTCCACCCCATGTAGGTTAAAGAAAAATCAACAAGGCTTTAATTTAACAAGATAACAAATATCAAGTATAGCTAAAAACTAATGTGTAAGACTTGCAGTTCTTGTTACATTAATAACATAGTAACATAATATAGTTATTACACCTTTGATTGGCTATAGCGCCATCTGTTTAGCCTTGAAATCGATTAGAAACCGAAGCTTTTCAAAAAAGAAGATAGATGCTTCGCTGTTGAGGCTTTAAATATTAAATTTAGTTTTGTACATTACTGTATAACTTATGATGCCAATAAATGTTAAAATGTCTTAATTTTGATTGATTCTATTAAGAATTTAAAATAAGTCAAATTACAAATATAAAGTAACAACCCATCACAGAGGTGAATTGTATTCAATGCTATATAACTATAGCAGATTTCAAGAAAACACACTGAACAACGGACCGAGCTGTATGAAACTAACTGAATTTGTTAGTTTTAATGAACTAAACAAAGATCCTTGTTGTATGAAACTTACTGAATTTGTTAGTGTTAATAAACTAAACAATGCTCCAAGCTGTATGATGTTGACTGAATTTGTTAGTGTTATAAACTAAACAACGGCCCAAGCTGCATGAAACTGACTGAATGTGTTAGAGTTAATGAACTAAACAACGGCCCAAGTGGTATCAAGCTGACTGAATTTGTTAGTATTAATGAACGAAACAACGATCCTTGTTGTATGGAACTGAATGAATTTGTTAGTGTTATGAACTAAATAACGGTCCGAGTTGTATGAAGCTGACTGAATTTTTATTTGTTATAAAACAAACAATGATCCGAGTTGTATGAAGCTGATTGAATTAATAAGTGTACTGTTAACTCATATTCGAATATTAATTGCATGTGAGCCACGAACTACTTGGTTACTTGTCTTTACCAATCCAATCGTAACCTTCAGACTATGCAGCCTGGTCAACAAACCGTCTGAATTGGTAAATTTAAACTTTTAAGATTATTTATTGACATAGATTTATTCATAGTACCTGAGCAGTCTGTATCACACATTCTTACAGTGTCAGTTGATGGGTTGTTGTGAAACTGTCTGCTCCACCGCCCTTGAACAAGAGATGCGCGTTATATATGGCTGATTTAAAGTCATTATAGGGACTAGTCGTTTAACGTTAACGAATATTCCAACCCATACTAGACTGCATACTATCGAGTCCAACTTTGTTATAGTCACAAACTATATCTTATTTCCATGTTACCATTTATTCATAGCTGGGACTCAATTTCATTTACAAACAAAATGCCTTTAATCATGATATCAAGGTATTATTCACCCGTTCAGGGATTTGTTTTAAACTTATGGAAATATTGTATTAAAGGGATTCAAATATTGACAAATATAAAAGCCATTGAGTTAATTTGAAGAGAAATATAAATATGAGTCATTTAATCACACTAGAAGAAATAATGGCTTTATTAACTTCATGATTGCTCAACACCAATTAAAGAGTTCATGGAGTATTCGTCTATTTTTAATGTCAACCGATTATCGTGAAAAGAACAAAAGACATAATATATGATGTGTGCAGGTATACCATGTATTAAACTATCTTAAAAACATTAACAAGCGTGTGCATTATTTTGAATTAAGATCAAACTAACGCTCTTTTTCATTTCCTACAGGATATTTGCAAAAAGTTTACACCAAAAGTACCAATATCTAAAATAAAAAGTTCAAACATCTGGGCATAATAGTCCTTGTTATAAGAAAAAACAATTCAGCTTGAAACATTGATTTCTTGGAATCAATAACAGCTAAATTATTAACTATCCGGAAATCGCAGTCCTTGTTATAAGACAAGACTCGGGTTAAGAACGATCATGGCTTAATGGCTAAATGTCTAGAATATTTCAGAGCAATTATTAAATTCAAACAACAGGTATGATTACTGTGTGTACATTGTTTTTGCTATATACAAACTGATCTTAGCTGTCCATCCATGACACGCGGTATCGTTCTAAACGTAAGGTACGACTAGGTATCTACTTATGATATATACAAACTGAAATGTAACACACAACAAAGGACAACTTTTCAGTTAAACTGAGGTAATATAAACAACTACCAACGTATGTAGAGACAGCAAAACTAGCTGCTGCATGTGACGATATTATAATAAAAAGAAATTGTAGGTAATTTTACATGTTGCACTTAACCTAACAGAAACAACCTAGCGTACACACCACCAATTAACTAGATTTCACAGAATCATCTTCATTCAGTTGTGTTACTACTTGCTATAGAGTTGTTGTTGCAGGACGAATAGCAAGTTAAGAGATTTTTGCTATAGGAAACGTAACGGATTATTGTCAAGCTGGTACATTTTTATTGCCTAACAAATACATGTAACATCCTAACAATATTAAACTTCTCTAACTAGATGAAGAATTCACGGCCGTTAATCTTGCAATTCCGTTACAAAGTCAATAAGTCAAAGTGAAATGTACTTTATTATTTGTAACCAATCCACTATTTTATCTGGATGTGTTATGCTGACCAGCTATCATCTTACTCCACGAGTCTCCACATAAGTGTTCATAGAATTCGTGGTGCGATTCCTTCCAATGGACTGTTTACCTGCCACGGCTCATCCTTCATGTTTTTTGCCACTGTAGACTCCGTGGGAACTGAATGTGAAAATATTAATTGTATTACACATGATCAATGTGCACAACTTCCAGTGGCATAAAACTAGTAACCCCTTTGTCATTTGCATTTGAAAAAAATCAGAATCCGAACGATCACTTGTTTTTTGAAAGGTACTTGTGACATTTGTTCTAAAGATGAGGCTATCATGTTAGAGGAATGTTTATTGTATGCACTATTTTCTAAACACACATGGACACGTTACATTATCGGTTTACTTACTTTCATGTTTTTAAGAAGTTCCTTTCGAATTTTCTTTTCAATCTGCAATGAAAATGAAAACAAAGTCGATATTACCTGTGTCGATTCCGGTTACAATAATTGTATCCAAAATAAAAAGCCAAGAAATCATTACAAGGAACAGAAAATGTTTTGGTTAGACAAGACTTGACCTTCACTAACTTTATAAGTGGGGTTTCCTTCCAAATTTATAAAATTGTGAACTCTCTGTGTTGAACATGCAAACCATTGGCGACTGATTTATTGATATTTATTAAGTTCACACACACAGTGCAGTAATTGCATTCAGTTAAGGCGAAATGATACTCACTTTCATATTTAGTTTCAACATTTCGTTGAATTCACTTCTCTGCATCTGGGATAAGGTAAAAAGACGTACTAAGATAAACTTTGTCAACATTTAATGGTCACGTGGTTACATCTAGTGTGCACCAACCAAATCCATAATTAAAACAGCGCCGGGCACATTTGTACATGTTTATGATATTCTGAACGGCTATATGGAAGCTGGTCACTTCGCCCGACAACCATTTCACCCAACTGCCATTTCGCCCAACCTTACCATTTCGCCCAACCAGCCTGGTCATTTCGCCCAACCAGCCTGGTCATTTCGCCCAACCTTGATTAAATATTATACTTCAATAAGGAAACGTTCGGGAATTGTTGTATTAAGGAAACTTGATGATAGATCAGTGTTTTAGGGTTAGGTTTAATAGGAAACGTTCGGGAATTGTTAACGTTACGGGATACGAACCGAATATTAAGGGAACTTGAAGCCATGGTTACAGTCGGTAGGATGGATCAGTGTTTTAGGGGTGTAGTAGTGTAATACTATAACCCAAAATAAATCAAATTGAACTAGTGAAATAGAAAAGGTGATACTATAACTTCCATTGTATGCGTAACCGCCTAAAGTAGTGTAATCCTCCCATTATACCCGAAATAACTGCTCAGACTCCGATCGATATCGAGCGGACATCACTTTATTTACCTACCACGAAGTAATATAACCCAAAATAAATCAAATTGAACTAGTGAAAAAGAAAAAGTAATATTATTCTGACTGAATATGAGTACAAAAATGGTTGGGCGAAATTAACAACAAGGTTGGGCGAAATGACCATGCTGGTTGGGCGAAATGACCAGGCTGGTTGGGCGAAATGACCAGGTTGGTTGGGCGAAATGGCAGTTGGGCGAAATGGTTGGGCGAAGTGACCAGAAAGCGGCTATATAGCAATAGGAATGAGGTTTTAAGGAACAATTAAAAAGGGATTGTTTATGTTTCCTGTTTGTATCTACAAAAACCACTTATCTCTAAGACGCTGTGATCTACTTTATTTTTACTTACTCATTACGTGAATGTTATCGTAGCTTTGAAATAAACAACATTGTAAGCAGTCAACTACATCAATTCCAAGAATTGTCAAACATGGTACAGCATCAACTTTAACATAAGTTGTGGTCCCAATTTGTGCACTATTTTTACGTATTTCTCACCAAGTCAGAACATCTCAACCATTAATACTCATTAATGGAAAAATATTAATTGTTTCGTCTTCGTTTGTGTCGATTGGCTACATTAATCGATACATGCGTACTTTTAGTAGGTTGCATGCATGTAAAGTAATGTAAATTTATTCTTAAAAAGGCGCATTACATGTAAAAGCATCTCAACGCGTCGTACAACATATACATTGCAAGCAATGAAATAAAATTATTTCATTAAGCGGACGCATAGGCGTCCGTTTGCCCTTTTCTGCTTTTTTTTCTTGCTGCGGAAGCCCGTGGTATGATAGCAGTGAAGATAGTTTCTACAGTGTCCGAGTCAGTTGATCGGTTCTTTGTGAACATTCAAGACCTCCGTAGCGCTGTTAACATTCCATTAATTAAAATATAATACTTTCAGTCGAATTTTAGTGCAGATCATTTCGTCACCGAGTGTACAAAATGGTTTTCTGAGAACATTTAACTGATAGATATGTTACTTTACCTCATGGTACGTTACCACACACTGAAACAATGTCGTCATTGAACTTTTTCCGATCTAAAAGAAAACATACATGTCACATAAGGAAAAGAATGTCCGTTTTTTTAGTTTCGTCGGCAAAAGCCCGGATTAATATGTCTAGCATCACTCATGGATAATGTCAGAGAGTGTCACTAAGCTTTCTGGATAAAGTGTACATGATTAACAACATCCAAGGTGTGTGAAACTTGCGGTTGCATAAGATGTCATTTCTTGCTTTTGGCTATACGAAACTGGTTTGGTTTGAATGGACGACGGTGTCCACGTACATACAGTCACGTCATAGGCCTATGAGCTGTAGTTATCTTTATTAACACGTGTTTATGTGATAATTATCGCAATGCATATTAAAGAGGTGTATCCGATCTTTTAATATTTTTGTTTCTGTCATTATTAACAATAATCTTTAATTGACAAAGCTCATTAGCTACAGGTATGTATGTGCATGTGAGTTATCAGAATTACATTAACTTATAGTTTAAAACGTATATTTTTTTATTTCAACGATCCATTAAGTTGCTTTTATGCTGCACAGGTCTCACCAAGTCTTCATTTGCAAGTTCCGTTATGAATTTAATCCATCGGTCTCGGTCCCACTGCAGATAAAATTAAAATTAACGTTCATGAAGCGGCGTAAGAAAGTATCTTACAATAAATTGACATGAATGAGCTTACAGTTAATCAATGTCAGCGAGTTTCCTTCTTTTCGTACAGTTTTCTTGATCCAATTAAGTGATTCAATCAGTTCTACTCTTAATCACACGATATTGGAACTCCAACTAACATATCAAGCCTTAAATTCACTTCAGTATGACATGTATCGCTCAAAGTAAAACTATTAGATGCCTGATCTTACTTCATTTTCTGGTTTCGTAGTAAGGAACGTCTCACCCTGTAGAATGAAATAAAAATAGCAATGCTGGTTAGCAGTACAGATACCCGCTGTATTCAAAAGATCTGTGTGGTTATACCATTAGCTGGGCCAGTAAGTCTACAAAATGCGGTACACTGCAGTAAAAATTTAAATAAGTGAGAAAGCTTAAAGAGAATCGTGAAGAATCATATAGGCTAATATATGACGTTTTAATGGCTTACGATCGTGATTCAGAAGATAATAACGTGATCACTACAGTATAGAGTCAAAACTTAAATATATGAGAAAACTTAACACGACATTTGAAGAATCATACAGGTTAATATACTTAATAAATGACGTAATGATAACTTAAGATCATGATTCAGAAGATAGTAACGCGATCAATACAGTTTAAATACCTCCTCCGTTTTATTCTTCTTCTTCTCCTTCTTCTCCCTTTTCTCCTTCTCCTTCTGTTGATTAGATGTAATGACAGATAATTTGAGTAGATTTAGTGTTGGTCTTCGTCTATTAGTTATGGTCAGCACATAGTCATTATCTGTAGGTCATAATATCTACACTTACATTCACAAGCATATAAAACTCAAAAATACGCATGGTGTTAATAAAAAGGGATTGCATTTACTTATTGTGTTGACTATTTACCTTCGTTTCTCCATCATTGATAAGTTTGGTCACTTTTTGCTCAAAGCATCTATCTGACAGCTGTTAATGCAACAAAAAAGAGTTTTTAGAAACATTTAGTTACATTATTTAGTGTCTTTACAATACTTGGATACTGAGATACTATACACTTACCAATTTCTGTCTGAAGAGGTCCTTCAATTTGTCCATGTATTCGTCAAAAGTTATCTGCAGAAACAAGAATATGAATTTCGTTTATATATGCATGTAAAATGTATGTATCAATCATAAATGGTAATGTAAACAGTCATACAGATTTGATTACATGTATTCATAATAATAAATCTCTATAAACCATGATCCATGAACATTAAAAGTACGCCATTATTGACTAACCTTTCTTTTAGGATTGACAAAGTGCCATAATTCTTCGATAACAAACTGGTCAGATGTCTGTCAAATAATAATGAATGCAGAGTTAAGTATAAAGTTAATCTCATCACGCCACAGAAAAGTCTTATTTCATTTAAGCGTCCAAAAATAATTCAATACAATTTTTTTCTTCAGTTATTTGTATTAATAGTTAAACACCCAGCTACTTCAATCTTTTCTGTCAGTCTGTCTTCCTTTCATCACAACTGAGACGTACTCAGATGTCACATGAAAGTATTTATAATATAGTTACTCGACAATACGCTTCGTCATTCACTTACCATCTTCTTCATTATAGTTTGCTCCAGAAGCTTTATGCCGCGGTCTGATGTAACCTACATGAAATTAATGAAATGTTTGTTCAAGCCAGCCTTTTCATTTTGCATTGAAGGAACATGAAATATGTTCTAAGGGTAAAGTTTTTATTTCACAGAAACAACAAAACTTATAGGAAAACAAATAGTTCATATCTAATACAGAAAGTAACTAATATTGTTATATATGACAAAGATTACGACAGTGCATCAAATCGCACACAGATTAGCCACTGATTTACGGATAGTTTATCTTATCTTCAGAAAAGCTGCTCGCATAGACACTCACCTGTGGATGATGTGTGTAAGAAGATACATGTTTTTCAACCTCTTCTTGGGAAACCTGGTAAACGATAGAACAGCAAGAAATAGAGATAACGGCCATGAGAACACAATTAAAAATTGAGAACATACCAAGTATTAAGAATCTGTCACTGACTTGATGTTACAGTGAAGTCATCATTCTGATTTATGTTACATAATCAAAAAGTACCTTTGTATTCTGAATCATCTCCACGCATTCGTAAGTCCTTATCTGTGGAAGCAAAAGTGTTCAAAGTAATCATAGTGGTTGCACGGAGAGGTATACTCAAATATGCATAGTAACGCATTCATGGGTGTACAATAAACTAATGACAATAATAAATGACACTAAGGATTATTCACAGCGCCGATATGTGTGCTGATTCGGTGTATGTAACCCATTCGGCACTTTTCGCAATAATTGTTTGTTAAAACCTCATTTCCATTATAATAAAGTTAATATCAATCAAATCGCAAACATAGTAGCTTAATCCACGTCAGTTTTCATCACTGTAGTAATGTCATGGTTGTAATGTCATTCGAATTCTCGTCACATTCATGCAGGTACACTAACAATATCGCGTTGCTATGTATACTGCAACATTATGTGTCCACAGCGAAAGTCAAAAAGCCCACTGTCTGAACAATTCAAATACACAGACACAGACACGTTGATAAATCGGAATGGTATTTGTTAACGTATTGTAGATTAGCTATATCATATTAATGTAAGAGTGTAGTGGTTAATTCTCAAAAACAGTTTTCCAAACCGACAATTCTATATTTAATTTTGACGGATATTATTTGCAAACGTGATTCAATTTCTCTATCTGCCTTGCGTTATTAAAAATATTGACCGTAAGCTTTGACGACCATTTCAATGAGATGTATTGATGGCCTGAACTTACCATATCAGCATCCATTGAGAATATAATCGCCTCGATGAGAGCTTGCTGTAATATCTGTAGAATAGAAGCAAGGAGTTACGATATTCATCTCATTGTTTGACCAGTCCACATCATTTCACCGAGGATATTCAGGATAAAATGAGGATATTCAGTTTACCTTATTTAAGGCGTCTTTTTCAAATTTCTCGTCGACCGAGTCTGGTAACTTGCGAGATCTTATCTGTTAAAATGAATGAAATTCAGAACAACAACTCATTTTTTATAATATTCATTATATACAATCCGATACGTACAAAATAATATTGCACAAAGGCATTTACCGGTATCTGTGTGATTTATAGAATGAGAGAATGGATCATTTGAAAAAAAAATACTACAAGCCTCCATAACTTTAAACTGTACGAATATGGATGTGAAGTTATGGATTCTATTTCTTAAAAGAAAACTAATCAGTTGTTTGGCGTTATCGTTCTGACATATACTACCGTTTGGTCCTACATAAATTAAGGCTTTTTTAAGGTTATTTTAAGCTGATTCAGACGTAATTCGTTCTTACTCTGTATTGGTAGACGTAATAGAAAATTAATATTTGCTACTGGCTACGTTGCTAACCACACCCCTATCTATTCTCATTGCACTTAACCTGGTGATCCATCAATGGATTATTCTGTTTGGTTTTGAGGATTTCTTTTTCAAGGTTATATCAGCTGATTCAGACGTAATTCGTTCTTACTCTGTAGTGGTAGACGTAATGGAAAATTCAAATTCGTCTACTGGCTACGTTATTATAGCCACAGCCTTATAATATGTTTCAATCAATGTAACATAGCGATCATTAATGTTCGTTGCTGTAACTTTATAATTTAAAATCTTTACCTCATTAGAAATTTCTTTCATTTTCTCAGATTCCTCCATGAATGGCTGTTTTTCTTTCTGTTGAGGCAGCGAAAGATAGTTAAGGTTATGTTCAACATATAAGGATCATGTGCTGATAAATATTCATGACTTTTATATGACAGCCATGATATAATATAAACACTGTCGTCATAGTCGTCTTTGTTTTGACTTTCAATTAACTGATAACATATGAATCTCATTTTATTCTTTTTGTCCCAACCTGGTGATCCATCGATGGATTATTCTGTTTAGTTTTAGGTTATTCTTTGAATCTTCATATGACAACTGTTTCGCTTAATTCCTCATTGAAAAAGAAGATCTATGGAATTTCATTGTTTCTTTTGTAAATTCTACGATTCTCTTATAGCTATTTTCTAACTAGAAATAACTTTCAGTTCAAATTTCATAATAATGGTATTACGTTTTGTCTTTACCACGACAGAATTTTACAAACATTCAGATTAGCTATTACGTCATAAGTGTAACTGTGAAAGAGCATTTTCCATCGGAATATCCTTTCAATCTACGGTAGATCTGGTTTTTTTTTTATTCCTACTTTACCTCTCCAACAGAATTATTGTCAAGCTTGATGGGCATCTCAATAGTCTTATCCTGGAAAAGTAAAAAGATACGTTAAAACGTGTAATAATTGTGTAACTAGAGAAGCTCTTAGACTCGTTCGTTTCGTTACTAAATAAAAGATAAAAAACGTGCTACCAGATACTGCAATACATACCATAAGCTTCTCCCAAACACTCTTGAAGATATTGCACAATCGATTTATTGACTGTGAATCGATTTTCTGTGGATAAAAAGAGATTTGAAAGTACAATATGGTAATGCCTTTGGAAGGAAAACTTGATCCATATAACATTATTCAAATCTGCACTCGTAAAATAGCGACTTTGTGTTATTGTATGTTACAGTTTGACACATCACAGTTAATATCTTATTCTTCTTTTTCTTCGGCCGCCGTCAATACTGACGATTGGCTACCAGTTTGACGCATCTCCTTATCTCCTCCTCCCAGGTAGTTCTGTTCTGAGCTAACGCTTAGCTTGCGCTAGGCTCAATCCTACCCATTCTTTGTCATACCACTGCTTCTTTTGACGTCCAGCCTTCCTCTTTCCTTCTACCTTCCCCTCTATTATTTGGAGTGTCAATGCACTACCGCTGCCTCTGAGGATGTGGCCAAAGTAAGTGAGCTTTCTGTTTACTATTTCTCCAAGCACCTGTCCCTTCACACCAACAGTCAATATAAGCCTGATTAACTTATACATTGAGTTAACATAGACTTACCTGCTGAAACTCTTGATATGTAGACTGAAGAAAATACGGTGTCATATACTAAAAATAGAAAAAGTATATGAGTAACGTTATAATCCGATCATTTTAGTGATGAACTCTTGGAAACATATCATATATTGATTCAGTCTAAGTATCTTTATCATATTATAGTACGAAACATTAGATAAGTATTGAAAAGAAGTAGTTCTTACCCAGGGTTACAAAAGAAAACGAAACTATCTAACAGTTAATCGAAAACTGAGACGAGGAAGTAATTAAATAAACTAATAATAGAAATATCAAAATTCCCTCCATTCACTCAATAAGTTTCGCATTGTTTTTTCTTTAAAGTATTATAATATATATTACACGTATCACATGCCTTCAAATACTCCCACAATTTAAAAACATCAGGTGTACTGCTGAAAGGTAAATACATTCGTGGGTGTAGAGAACGTATCCTTATTCAGATTAGAGTATTCCAAAAACAATGTTCACGATGGATAACACTCACATAATAAGTCTGTGTTTCAGAAAATAGTTCCTCCATGATTGTATCTTCGGAGATCTGAGGTAAGGGAAAGAACAAAGATACCGGTATACAGAACCGTATCACGATGAACTGATAACTACATCAAATCTAAAAACGTCAACCATTTGTGACCGGAATATTATCCTGTTAGAGTACCGTTTATCAGAAATGTAACGAAAAGTATTTGTAGGGTACAAGGTATACCCATTCAGAAGTTGACCACGCTATTTTGATTGATAACAGTTGGAATGTAACTGGTCCCTGTCAAATGTAAAGATTCCCTAACAATAACGCCAAAAAAACGCCATTTAGTAAGTTAAATGGTTGTTTAACTTCTAATAAACTGACTTTAATGCATCGACCTATATCTTTCTAAGAATGAGATATTCATATCATCGTACCAGCACATCGGTCGAACGCATGAGAAGCATTGTATAAATTGTGATATTGCTTTTTCACTTCCTTGTTTTTAATATCGATGTAATTTTACAGGAGGTTAGAGAAAACAACTTACGTAATTATTTAGATAGTATCGTAGTAATGTTGATAAGAAGTCTTCTTTTGAACACTGCAAAAAGAAATCAGAGCTTCATTTCAGCAATGTTGAAAGAGAACGAATTGGGTTTTCGACTTTGAAATATATTAAAACCCAAATATTGTTAATGTTAAAGAATACATTCATGGCAGTAATTAATCCAAGTTATCAATCTGTAGATAGTAGAAAATTATTTTTAGAGTTAAAAAAATACCGATGTTTTTTTTTTTTTAAGGCACTTGCTAATACTATGAGCTTTAAATCCTTAGAAGGCATAACGGAAGCAAGCTATACTCACGTATCTCTTGTCAACCAAACCCTTTAGTTCGTTCATGATGAGATCAAATCCAACCTGCAATCAAATGATTTATGACGTTTAGTAAATTATATTTAACTCTCAGTTAAACACTAAACGAATGGTCTGTTATGTTACACTAAACGAATCACCTGCATGAAGTACTGTTCTTTCGAAGCCAAACCCATGTTTGTGTTATGAACTAGAAACTCTCTCACACACTTTCCAATTCCATGTTCATTAAGTTGTGTTTTGTTTTCTAACTGCATATACCATTGCATTGTCCATCAGCTGACTAGGCATACAGCTGTTAACAAGGAGTCCTACAACACAAGTTGTTTCTGTGTATGAATAAGGTTACGTCGAAGTACTCTCTACCGACTTAGACTGGAATCTTTTATGAAAGTAATATGCACATGTTATATCATTAGTAACATGTAGATGTTAAATCATTAGCAAGATTCAGATGTTATATCATCAGTGACTGGCAGATGTTATATCATTTACATGCGTAAAGTACTTTCTGGGGTCTCAGTCTTCATGGTGTTGACTGTGGATCTGTGACCATGTAGACTGAGACCCCAGTTGGAGAACACTTTAACCTTACCATACCATTAACGTCATGCCCCTACAGGGGATTGAATCCTTAGGTAGCCGTCCTGACCTAGTACGAATCAGCAGAGAGAGGCTGTGGATGCAACGCCTTCGCACCATTCAACCTCATGGGCTCAACATTCAGGAAGGACATGACTAACTTTTCTTCTTTCCCCCCACTTCTTCCTTGCCCCTCCCTCCCCCCACCATCACTCCTCTCCTCATAGCCCTCTTCCACCCTTTTTTCTCCATACCTTTCTGTCTTTGACCTTCTCCAGTTTATTTTCTATCCCCTTCCCTTAATCCTCTTTTTGTCCCTCCACTGTTTATTTCATACCTCTCCTCTTCCCCTGTTGGATTCTACCTTTCTTTCTTCTCTCCATCTCTTGTCTACCAATCCCCTTACAACAATCTCTTTGTGTTCACCATGCTCATTAACCTGTCTGTATTCTGTGCGTGTTTTTGTCCCGTCTGTTACTGTTACTTATCATTTAGCCTTTGAAGAAGATCCTGCTAGGATCGAAACGTCAGGCCAACTTACTTTTACGCATTCTCCTACTTTTACACAGGCTCTGTATTGCATGAGCAGTTTGCTAACAGTTTTATTTTATTTTGGAATCTTTTAAGTAAGTAACCTGCAGATATTATATCATTTACATGCGTACATGCAAACGACAATCACTCCATCAATTTGATTTTGTACTTTTAATCAGTAGTAAATAATGACTTGTGATATACGTGATACGCTACAAACGTCTAAACGGGTAGCTATACAATCAATATATTTTTTTTATTAATTAATTAATTTATTTGTTTCTTATTCATGATACTTACGATGGGTCAACATCGTATGCTATCATCATACATTATTACGTATTATTGTATGCTATCATCATACTTACGATGCTTTCGCTGACCAAGGATCCTGATGACTTAACATAACGTAATAATCCAATCTGAAGCAATGACGCAGAACGGTGTATGGTTAGCATGGTATGCGTCTGGATTGTTTGTCATTTGAAATTATTGATATTAATAATGCAATTATCTCATGCATGCATGGTATTTCGTTGATGAAATAATTTCAACAAACGTTTTTCTAACGTTGTCTAGTGGCGTATGGCCATGGCCATTCACTAATCATGATAACGTTCAAGGCGACCACGACGATGATGATGATCACGATGATAATTTTGGCAATTCAGCAAACAATGTTATTGTTCCTTTTTGTTATCTTTTTCCTGCCCTTCATTCTTTCCTGTCGTTTTAATTGACATTATATAATTACATTTAACATAAGTCGAGCATTGGGTGATAAAACTTACAACTCTTTTTTGAAGTAGTTTTCCTACCAGGGTGATGTAGTTAGTTGATGAAATCTGTTGATGAACGTACACACGGACAGTGTCACAAATATGCATGACCCTTAAAATCTTTACGTTGTATGATTTTGACTCGAGCAATTATACGACCGATATATAGTATACGATAGTATTCTGTTACTACTAGCCCCTTTAGACCAAATTAGAGTCCATTTAAATATAAAATATCGCAAAATCACGTCATGTATATGTCGGTTATTATTCGTACAACATTTGAATTCCACTTACCCGATTAGGTTTAAGAAGTTCCTCCAACATCTTAAGAAAGTGTCCAACCTACGCAAGAAACAAAGTAGTTCATATTTAGTAAACTCTCTACATTTTCGATATAGGTTTTAAATCAATGTGATTCTATGTCACTTACCCAGTCATTTTGAAAGTTATCTACAACGAAGTGCAGAAGTTTTAGTACTTCTTGCTGTGAAAAAAAGAAGACCAGTTTTACATCTAGACAGTTCTTGTGATCTTAGTTTCCTAATTTTGTCATTTTCATATCAGGGACATTCTATTATCAAACTGACCTTACTTTGCATGCATCAATTTATTGTTTGTTAAGGACAACTTTTTTTTTCCCAATTTGTGCGAAGATAAAAGAAAATTTGATTTGCGATATTTAGTATTTATAAACAAAATGGAATAGCATCTACAATAAGGGTTGGATTGTGACCAAAAGTAATAATCGAGTACAGTAAGTAAATCTGAATTACTATTGTTCATAATATAATTAAAAAAACGGTACTACGACTTTTTTTTGGGGGGGGGGGGCATTGCCATTCTGATACAAGAACAAATTAAATAATCCCAAAGTAATCTTCTAAAGAAATGAAGTATATGAGAAAACTTGTACCATATAACGTTTCATTTAAATATTTCAAGCAGTTTATGCAAGGCAAAATTTCTTCATTCCGTCTGTATTCTAATCATGATTCAATGTGTTATTTCTAGTTTAGCGATTCAGAGAAAAACTAACATATTTGTCACTGACCTCGTTAGAAAAATTTTTGTCCTTCAAAAATCCAGCAAGAAATGGTATTGGAATTGTAACCTGTTGAACAAGGCGAAGAGAAGTTGAAGTAAACACAGACGTAGACATGGTGATTATCACATGATTGCGTTACATAAAGAAACTCGGTTTTAGTCTCATCCGATAATGAGAGCTAAATTTACATACTTCATTAACATATTTTGTTTATATCATACTCAAATATTTTGTACTGTTAATAATTATTTCTTGATAATATTGCCCGGGACAATTCCTTTCACATAATTGCTTTATATTGTAGATTCTTCTATTGTTCCATGCTCAAGACTTTCCACTATTATGTCGTCACTCAAATGTGGTCATTAACTATTCAGGAACAATACTTATTATATCTTGTAACCACTAAGAAAAATACTGGCATATCTCAACAGTAGTGGTTTGTGAATACATCCTCTTTTCGAAACTGTCGTCAAGCAATTAACACGTGTTTCACTCTATACTCTTAAGGATTCCAATGTCCTTTCGATATAACTAGAGTTGGAGTTGCTTACTTTTTTATCAGAACAGAATGACTTCATCATATCTTTGAATTCTTCTGGTGTCGTCTGAAAGAAGGTAAAATTAATCGGCCTTTTCATAATTTTTCGTGACAGTGCTCCCTTTATACAAGGAATATAATTTCTTAACGTAACCGTGACTGCTTCACAGCATATCACGTCTAGTTAACGTGTGAACGTGTGTATGGTAACTACTAACTAATGTTAACCTTATAACTTCACCAGGAAACACAACTGATGGCAAAAACGACTGAAAACTTTGAAGTTAAAAAAAAGGATCGATTTTCAGTGTTAGTTGAGAGAATCCAAATCTGAATATTGCTGACATTAAAATTTAATAGACTACATATTTGTTTCGAAGTATCCTCTCCGACATATATCAACAGACGAAAGTGAATGTTAAATGACAGATAATTCCACCCCACTACTCCCCACCACTCCCCATTGCACCACGTTAGACCCCACCATACCCCCACCACACCAATACAAAGACAAGTAATGTGTATAGGTGCTTATGTTGATTGACTGAATTTGGATTATCCTACCGTTTCTGCGATAATTCCGGTGAAAATCGGTGTAAAAGAATCGTTAAATATATTCTGCAATGTAAATGTAAGAAAGTCGGTATTATTTCGACCGTATATCATGTATGTATTACAATACTCTGGTTATGTAAGCGTTTATTAACTGTAAATCAATCTAATAACGTAACGGTTTCAGATTGTATTTGTAGTGTGCGTTCTTACATGACTTGGCACATGATATTTTCGGCAGTTTAATTTCTCTTAACGTACACCATAATAGTATCAAAAGCAATTATTTAGATATTTCTATACTATATCTCATGTCACGCATCCATGTAATGCCGTTCATGTTTTCAAGCCAAAAGGTTGTTTGACAGTGTTTAACGTTAAAATTAAAACCCCGTCCAGTATAG
The DNA here is from genome assembly GCF_037975245.1 of Apostichopus japonicus. NCBI lineage: Eukaryota > Metazoa > Echinodermata > Holothuroidea > Aspidochirotida > Stichopodidae > Apostichopus > Apostichopus japonicus. The sequence goes on from NC_092572.1 coordinate 22,603,103, forward strand.
AATACTGCGCTTCCACTAGAAAAAAAAACTTAAACTAGTAACACAATGTTACCGCGAAGGAAGAACATATAAATAACATTTACACTGACCAAGAAGTATGAAATATCGGATTGCCCTTTGTTATTCAGTCGAGTTAATTGAATAGAAATCGAGGCTTTATGACTCAAAGTTTTGAATAAATCATTCAAGTACGGTTGCCACAATTTCCAGGCTGGTACAGTACCTTCACCAAAAGATGAGATATTACGTACAGTTTTTCGTAGTATTTTACTTAAGCATTCCTTTCTAATCGATAGTATACGTATATAGTATAGTATATGAGATAAACAATACCTGCAAACTATTAGTCTTCGCTTCACTTGTAAGTTCGTTTTCCATGATAGGAATTGGCTAGAAGTAATTACAAATATGAAAATAAGAATCTAAATGAACCTTTTTCAAACTAACAATGACGTCACCTATTGAATACATTCCTCAATCACAATAACTCGATTTGAAAGAAATACTAATTTCCAACAGTTAACATACCAGACTTACCGAGACGATTGTTATTATCGTTGTAAAATCAAAGTATACATTCAATAATGTGAATGGTAGACTACATGTAAAAATCACTGTTCATTATAAGAAACAAATGCTAACGATCAATAATCTTAATAAAAGTAAAAATAAAATAAAACTGTTAGCAAACTGCTTATCCACTAGAGAGACTGTGTAATAGAATGTGTAAAAGTAAGTTGGCCTGACGTTTCGATCCTACCAGGATCTTCTTTAGTGGCTAAATGACAAGTGACAGTAACAGAAGGGACAAAAACACGCACAGAATACAGACAGGTTAATGAGCACGGTGAACACAATGAGATACATGTAAATGGATTAGTAGACAAGGGATGGAGAGAAGAAGGCAACATGGGAAGAGGTAGGAGATAAACAGTGGAGGGACAAAGGGAGAATTAAAGAAACAGGGTAGGGAATAAACTGGAGAAGGACAAAGACAGAAAGGTGTGGAGAGAAGAAAAAAGGGGGATGGGAGAGAGCTGTGAGAAGAGGAGTGAAGGGGGCAAGAGGAAACAAGGGGTTGAGCCCATGAGGTTGAATGGTGCGATGGCGTTGCATCCACAGCCTCTCTCTGCTGATTCGTACTAGGTCAGGACGGCTACCTAAGGATTCAATCCCCTGTAGGGACATGTCGTTAATGGTATGGTTGGGAAGGTTAAAATGTTCTCCAACTGGGGTCTCAGTCTTCATGGTGTTGACTGTGGCTCTGTGACCATAGAATCGCTTCTTGAGGGTGGTGAAGAAGATCAATAATCTTATTACATGGCATTCCTACTTTCAAAATAACTAACTTTCATCAGTATAAAATTCCTCAACCACTTAATGTGACATATAGGTCATCACATTTAGCCTCACTTTTGTTGTTATTGATATTTTAATTTAAAATCATTGCAATACCTCCAGGCTCGGTAATTACCTTTACATTTACAAACGTCACGGGGTAATCAATCTTTCTGTCAGCACCCTGGAAAAAAATACATAAATATTAGTTTATTTTTGTAAATCACGTGATTCAATGAATCTGTTTTAGGGTTGCGCAGCTGTGTATGTGTGTGTGCAATTGTGTGTATGCGCGAGTATTGGTGTGTTTTTTTTTTCCCTGGCTATCAATAACCCAATCGACCAGCGTGGAGATATATATAACATATTAATTTGCATTGTATGTACCGTTTGTTTCCTATTCCGTCCTCTCCCTCCCACTCAAAGTTACTTTTAAGATTTAAACTGAATGTTAACAAAGTTCGAAATCACAATCTTGGGAATGGAAATAAAGTAAGAATTAAATTCAGTTCTTCTACTCGAATTCTGTTGGTTCCCAAAGTCTCTCGTTGATTTGGTCACGTCATTCATTTCAACTTTTCTCATCATTTCATCGGAAGTTTGTATCTAACGGTAAGCTTTGAAATACGTTGCACATATCACTTTATACGATTGGCTTTAACCTTGTACGATGTTTGATCTTCCACGTACATCCTGTATTGCTAGCTTGTATGTTTCTAATTACGATTACATGGCAATTAAAACGTATGATTTGCAAAATACTGATTTACCCTAAGGATTTAATCCCCTGTAGGGACATGTCGTTAATGGTATGGTTGGGAAGATTAAAATGTTCTCTAACTGGGGTCTCAGTCTTTATGGTGTTGACCGTGGATCTGTAACCATAGAATAGCTTCTTGAGGGTGGTGAAGAAGATCAATAATCTTATTACATGGCATTCCTACTTTCAAAATAACTAACTTTCATCAGTATAAAATTCCTCAACCACTTAATGTGACATATAGGTCATCAAATTTAGCCTCACTTTTGTTGTTATTGATATTTTAATTTTAAATCATTGCAATACCTCCAGGATCGGTAATTACCTTTTCATATACAAGCTTCACGGGGTACATATTCTTTCTGTCAGCACCCTGGAAAAAAATACATAAATATTAGTTTATTTTTGTAAATCCCGTGATTCAATGAATCTGTTTTAGGGTTGCGCAGCTGTGTATGTGTGTGTGTGCAATTGTGTGTATGCGCGAGTATTTGTGGGTTTGTTTTTTCTAGCTATCAATAACCCAAATCGACCAGCGTGGAGATATACAACATATTAATATGAATTGTATACACCGTTTGTTTCCTATTTCATCCTCTCCCTCCCACTCAAAGTTACTTTTAAGATTTAAACTGAATGTTAACAAAGTTCGAAATCACAATCTTGGGGATGGAAATGGACTAAGAAATAAATTTAGTTCTTCTATTTGAATTATCTTGGTTCCCAAAGTCTCTCGTTGATTTGGTCACGTCATTAATTTCAACTTTTCTCATCATTTCATTTGGAGTTTGTTTCTAAGCGTAAGCTCCGAAATACGTTGCACATATTACTTTATACGATTGGCATTAACCTTGTACGATGTTAGATCTTCCACGTACATCCTGTATTGCTAGCTTGTATGCTTATAATTACGATTGCAGGGCAATTAAAGCGTACGATTTGCAAATTACTGATTTACCGTATCAGATCCCTGTCCTGTTTCTTGGTATTCCGTTTTCCCCCTCGCACTGAATGGGAAATATGGAGGCAGCTTTTTAAAAACTGAAAAGAAAAAGAAAATAGAAATAAGTTATTTCCAATCGGCCAATCAATTTCCAATCGGTCAGGCAACGAGTTAAGGATTTAATTGCAGAAAAGGTGTTCATAATTGACCAGACGTGGGTGTTTGCGGTGTTTTTCTTTTTTTAATAGATAATATATTGTTTAGGAAATGCGGTTTTCTTCATCTTCATCACATTAGTTACAACTGAAACAATACACCATTGTCTCTTGATAGTGAAGTGAAGGACGTTTCCAAAAATACCACGTGTTGCACTGTTTTGCAGGGATAACCTGATCGGCTGCGGACTATGAATATATAGAACAACGATAAGGTAAGGTATGAAATCATGAGGTAAATGTCTTCTGTCAATCGCATATAAATACTCATTCACCTGAAACTGAAACGTCATGTATTGCATGAGAATATGTATTGTAATTTAATACTGGATAAATTAAGTTAAAAACGCCATCTTCACCCACCATATTCACGTTTCCAGTAAAACACAATAATCACAATCACTAGGATGAGAAAGAAAAAGACGAGAAAAACCACTAGTCCTGGCCGTCCACCGCTTTCTTCGCCACAATCCCTAGTAGCTGAAAGAAAACAAGTAATATGTAAATATCCAGATGAATGAAGCTCAGTGCTGATAGTAAAAGTAAACTGATTGAAACATTTTAATTGCAGGATTCTGTGCAATACACGAGTTGTAAGAAAACCTGCAAGTTGTTGCGTAGGTTAACTTTGAATGCCACATTTATACATTCTCGGCAATGTTACTTCGTTTCACTGCTGCCATCTATTTTAAAAGCTCGGGAAGGACCGACCCGTGATGAACTTGCCTAAGATCATGGAAAAGACAACAGGGTATATTTATCTTAATTATATATGCAGTCCAATATACTTCGGCATCCTTTGTGAAACATTGAATTGCGCCATGCCACTCTCAGGTTAATATACATATTACATACTTTATAATTAATGACAATAAAGAATATTACAACAAATAATTTACATTAAAATTGATCTCGGTTACTATTTATACGAACATTCTCAGAACAAGTTAAATATCCTCAACTGTTATTAAATTAAAATTAATATTTATCATAACATTCTCACAACAGGTTAACTATCCTCCCCTGTTATTAAAGTCTCAGTGTGTGTTTGCTTATGAATTTCGGAAAACAAACTTCCGAAGCAGATTCAATGTTTCTTATTTTAATTGCACTCTGACCAGATGGGTTTA